>NW_018404265.1:131911-153625 GCF_002113885.1 Mizuhopecten yessoensis | reverse complement strand
GACAGGCTGTACTTGTAGTCCCCTGTATCATAGCTATCACAGCTAAATAGGGTGTACTTGTAGTCCCCTGTATCACAGCTAGACAGGCTGTACTTGTAGTCCCCTGTATCACAACTATCACAGCTAGACAGGCTGCACTTGTAACATTGTGATAACTTAGTGTCATGGCATTACATCATGAGGTATTATTGATAAAAAAGTTACACATTTTTTTTGATCAAATCAAGTTTATTGTTTCCATGTTAGAAAATAACATTTAACAAGTGAGAAACTTATCCTCCTCACTCACATTCTGTAGGTAAAACATCTATCAAACTTAATAGTTCAGTTATGTTAATACATATAACACAAAAGGGTACATCAGGTAGTTCATGAAAGGGAGGGAAGTTGTCTGATGTAAAGCACCCGGAGGAAGCTAAATAAGGGCATTAATTTATGGCTTGCTAAAGTGTTTTATCTTGTGTACTTGCTAAGTTTATAATAAATAATTGAAGAGGCACTTGTGACTAAGTTTGTGAACACCACCTATCTACTACACGCTGATCACCACTATAACCATCTCCAAACTCCTGACAAACTTTTAAAATATAACTACAAGACCTTGTACATATATAATGATGAATGTTAGATGTACTGTGACCTAAGCTCAGCATTTTATAAACAATTCAAGCTGACTGTGTAAGCAATTTCCTATTACATCTTCATATGACCTTTTAAAATATAAACTTTATTTATTTTACAACAATTATGAAAAAAGTTAGATCAACTTATTTAATCACTCTTGTTGTCCCGGATGTTAGCACGCTGAGGGTCTTAATGTGGAAGGAAACCGGAGTACCAGAAGAAAACCCTCGGAAAGGGAAGGTTACCCCATACTTTTTCACTTCCGATCGGGGGATCGAACCCTGACTGCCTTGGTGAAAGGCAAGGTGATCATTGAAATTGTCCTTTTTACAGGAAGTAAACATTAACTGACACACAGGTAGTCATTAAAACTGTCTCTGCAACCTCAAAGGTAAGTCAAGGTGATTTGTTTATTAATCTACAGCAGAAAGATTGATTCTGTGCTATTGCATACCCCATTGGGTACCCCACAGGGACCTCCCTGTAGACAGTTACCATAATCAATATAATGGGTACTCCACAGGCACTTCACTGTTAACAGTTACCATAATCAATATAATGGGTACCCCACAGGCACCTCCCTGTAGACAGTTACCATAATCAATATAATGGGTGCCCCTAAGGCACCTCATTGTAGACAGTTGCCATAATCAATATAATGGGTACCCCCCAGGCACCTCCCTGTAGACAGTTACCATAATCAATCTAATGAGTACCCCACAGGCACCTCACTGTAGACAGTTACCATACTCAATCTAATGGGTATCCCACAGGCACCTCCCTGTAGACAGTTACCATAATCAATATAATGGGTTGCCCACAGGCACCTCCCTGTAGACAGTTACCATAATCAATCTAATGGGTAACCCACAGGCACCTCCCTGTAGACAGTTACCATGATCAATTTAATGGGTTCCCCACAGGCACCTCACTGTAGACAGTTACCATAACCAATCTAATGGGTACCCCACAGGCCCCTCACTGTAGACAGTTACCATAATCAATATAATGGGTACCCCTAAGGCACCTCATTGTAGACAGTTGCCATAATCAATATAATGGGTACCCCACAGGCCCCTCACTGTAGACAGTTACCATAATCAATCTAATGGGTAACCCACAGGCACCTCCCTGTAGACAGTTACCATAATCAATATAATGGGTACCCCTAAGGCACCTCATTGTAGACAGTTGCCATAATCAATATAATGGGTACCCCACAGGTACCTCACTGTAGACAGTTACCATAATCAAAATGGGTACCCCACAGGCACCTCACTGTAGACAGTTACCATTATCAATCTAATGGGTACCCCACAGGCACCTCACTGTAGACAGTTACCATTATCAATATAATGGGTACCCCACAGGCACCTCATTTTAGACAGTTACCATAATCAATCTAATGAGTACCCCACAGGCACCTCCCTGGAGACAGTTACCATAATCAATATAATGGGTTGCCCACAGGCACCTCCCTGTAGACAGTTACCATAATCAATCTAATGGGTACCCAACAGGCACCTCCCTGTCTTGAAGAAAAGAACATGTACGCTGATCTATATGGAGCCCCTCTTTATCAGATTGTTGAGAATGTTTTAACACTGAGCCCTGATATAATTAATTTCTCTGTACAAGCTAGTGACTATTCTTGACTATACCAGAATTTATTATGTTCACTCCTGATAAACGATAAAAAAAGCCTTCCAGGTAGTAATCAAACAAAAAGCATGCCTCTGAGGCTATAAATTTAAGGCCAAAAAAAAAGGTGTCTGTTTAGGGTTCCTGACCGACCCAGGCTTTTGATGTTTTTTTTAAAAACCCGCTGATTTTTGAATTTTAGAAGGTTCCTTGCCTTTTAAATGGCTTCCAGCTCCATGGGGGCGCTATATGTCATCATATGGAGCACAATTTGCCTCCAAATGAACCTTGTTTATGTAATTCTTTGTTTTACATACAATAGTAGGGTCATAATCACATGACCAAAAATATACAAAAAAAATCAAAAAAAATCTGACCTACCTACCTTAGTTTTTTTGCCAATGCAACCCTAAACAGACTATATTTTTTTTTTGGCCTTACAAAGTAACATTATTGACAAAAATCAGCAGAAAAAAAGAATATCCTTATTTCGGTTTCTAGTGCCTTTAAAAAGGCCTCTATTAACTCATTCACCCCTGAAGACACATTTGAACTCCTACAATTCAAAGGTTGGAATAGTTCAATATGAAATTTCAGGGAAGATTGAGTTAAGCACCTGAGGCCCCTGATACAGCAAATAAGGTACCTGTACCACAATGGAAATTACAATGGTATAAAACAGAGTGGTATAAAATACAATGGCCCCACTTAGTGCTAGACACCATAGATCAGTAACATATTTATTTAATACACAACATCATAAATTTGACACAACAAACAGATTACGACTGCCAATATACACATGCAATCATAATCCATTAAAAATTATCTACGTTAAAAAACATACTGAAAGACAAAGATGGCATTGTGAAATATCGTCGTTATCAACAAAATCTTTACAAGTACAACCAATTGTACAAGTACCTTTCTAGTCCATCGTAGGACTGTTAATGAAATGTTTGTGTGGCAGTCAGGATCCTCATCACTTCTATCATACACGATTGGCTGATACAACTTTTTCGTTATAAATAGGTGTCTTAAATTTATTTACATTTAAAAGTTATGTATACAAACAGATATTAAACAGTTATTTTACATATACAGGTGTATACAGTTTTCTGAAGTCTCACACTTCAGGGCTTTGACGAAAGGGATGAATCAATTTACCTTAAATTAACCTTTTATAAAAGTATACCATGTGTAGCAGAACTGAACTGGGTCGATTGTTGGCGCCCAGATAGCTCAATTGGTAGAGCATCTGTCTAGAGTTTGGAGGGTCCTGAGTTCGAACCCCGGTCTGGCCGTACATTTTTCCTCTCCTGTTACACCTGTATATGGATGTTTCCTGCTGCTGTGGGATATTTATAAATAGTAAGTAAGTAAGAGACAATCTGTTCTCGAGACCCACATTCTATACAATACTTCCTAACAACAGGATACATCTGTTGCCTAATTACAGGACTGATAATACTTTTGCAGCTGGAGGTATTCAAATTATAGTAATTATATTGGCTGGGTTGTAAGCTGACTACCAACTGTTGCACCTATCAGACCATGTTATTTGTCCCTATGTGTGGCGCTAAATTGGGTGCACAAATGTTATTTTACCCATGCAAAGATAAACAGGCTTTAAGGGGGGGAAAAGCAATTAATATTTTGTTGTCAAGAGAAACAAGGTAAAAACATATTGATATGAGAATTTTTTAGAAACTAACATAGCTGATGATCTATATAAATTAAAGTGATCGGTGAAATTATGGCTATTAAATACAAGGTGAGTAACAAAATAATGTACTGGTATATTTACATACAAGTATAAGTGAACAGATGCCTATTAGAGCATGCAGACTCACATTACAGCGTCTGACAATGACGCAATAGCTGGTAGCTTCAAATAGTGTGGAGATCACTCCTCAATAAAAATATAATACACCCAACCATAATTTAATAACTGTTACAGACAGCAAACCTGGCCCACCAGGACCAGTCCATACTCACATCACAATATCATACATCACACAGGGACCCAGTTTAGAGTCTTGATCATTAAAGTTTCTGGACTATGTATGGTTATGACAGGTTACACAGAATTAAATATACTTCTACAACATGTATATTTACACACAACATAGTATAAACCAAACGTTCACGTTGTATTCACACACAACATATAAACAATACCATTCGGTTGAAAAACATCTTCAAATCTATCTAGTAGACCAACTACAATGTACGTGGTGATTGAATGTAACAGTGAGAGAGTGTTAGATAAGCTTTGGGACACACCTGGTATGTCACAGTAGTTTACAATCTACTTGTAGTGCATCATGATCATGCAGGGAGAATTTCACTTAAATCTGAGCACTGGACTAGTAAGCTTGTCTCGGTTTATCCTAGTAAAGTGATCATGATTATGTGAGTATATACAAGTTAGTCTGTAATATGAAAGTTTGCTGAAGCTTAAAATTTTGCAACAACATATTTCACTGATGTTACACTTGACTAATTTAATTTCAAGTGTTTGCAATCTACATGTGGGTCTGCCAAACCACCAACATGTTAATTCCCACTTAAGTAACCTATGGTAGTATCAGCTTGATTTGTAACATAATATAAACCCATTTTAACACTACAGCTTTAATAATAAAAAAAAATCTTTATTTCATGAAAAGTCATGATGACACTAAGGGGAGATAACTCACAATCCCGCTCTGTCCACCAATGACACTGAGGGGTGAAAACTCACAAGCTCTATCCACCATTGACCTTCAGGGTGGACAAATCACAAGTGCAGCTCTCTCCTGTTAAGACATTTAGGGGGAGATATATCTCAATTATAACTTTCTACAACGATGTTGTGAAGGGGAAGATAAATCACAAATCTTACTCTCTGCATCAAATTAATAAAATCAAGAACAGACAAGAGATAACAGAAAAACTTTGTCCCTGCACTGCTTTGCCACAAACAAATAACTCACAAACCCTGTCTCCACTTCTTCCACAGTAAAATCAAGGAACAGACAACTCACAAATCTAGTTCCCTGCTGCTCCTTGACTGATTCAGTACATGTCTATCAAACAAATACTGGAAGGCAATGTGGAAGTTCATCAGGGCACAGTCATGTTCACTTCCATTCATGAATGGAGGCATCAAGTCGAGTATCATGTTCAAATGAGCAAATAGTTTTGTGAACATTTCTGATTCCAGCTGTGTCAGCATGACGATGATCACTGTGAGCATGTCGTCTGCGCACGGCTGGTATACCCCACCAGGGGGTGAAGCAGCCACCTTTAACTTTGATACCTCCGTAGCAACAAACTTGAATGCTTTTGTGATGTTCTTCACTTTTAAGTTAATTGGTGCCACCTTGATCACCTCATCAATGTTGCTGCTGAACCTTCTGATCGATTCCTCAGATGACAGACTCTGCATTCCACCACAAGTGGGCAGCACTTGGCCATTCCTGACTGACGGATTGTACTGTGACTCAGGTTTAGTCCTCAGCATTGTGGATGTCTCAGGACCCCCTGGCATTACAAAAGCTTCATCGTATGATGGGAGATGACTGAAGCCTGATGCTTCATCTACTGACATGGCTGAAGCGTCCTCATAGGATGGTGGCCCCATCATATCAGTCTCATTTCTTTGAAGCTCTTTTTGTTGTCTGCACATATCCCTTTCTGTGTCATCCTCATCAGCCAAGCTAAATGAAAAATCTTCAAAGCCATCCATATCCTTCAACTCCCTGTCGGCACATTGATACAGTTTTTCTATGGACATATTCCCGAGTGAGTTTGATAATGTCTTTCTTTTGTCTTGTCTCCTGTTTCTGCTATTTCTAGAGCTCCTCAGTTCTACAGAGTCCGTGTCATCTAAGGGTACTTTCAATTGGGTGTTTTCCCAGTCCTCTGGTTCAGCCACAATGGCTAGCCAAGGATCATCAATTCCAAGTTCTTGCAGAGAAACCCCAACAAGTTTCTCAGCCAGATTTCTTGACTTTTTCCTGTATCTGCTTTCATACAACATATTCAACTTCACACTAATTCTCTCATACAAATGAGATTCATAGCAAAGCCAAACATTTTTGTATGTATCTTTACTGTTTTTCTTGGAAAATTGTCTTGTGTTAGAATTTTCCCTCTGATCTTCCTGTCCCAGGATGTAAATTATACGTTTACACATTTCCTCCATATGCTTTTTTACTTCAAACTTGACGGCGTCCATAAGTGAGTGTAGAGGCAGAGTATTAGGATGGTAAACTCCGCCTTCCACAGGTAACTTCTTATCAACCTGATATTTCATCACTGGTAATGACTGGAAGTCCGGGAAGATCAACCGTTTGTCTTTGTTTGCATTTATGTCCGGCATACTATCTGTGCCAGTACAAATGTTAACAAATCCCTCACATTCAGGATATTGGACGTCATTCTCTGACAACTGGACAAAGAAGCTAGCTTCACCCATAGATCCCTCTATTTTTTGAGTGAGGTTATCACAGAAATGACGATACCGATGCTGTGTGTCACCACTGTTGATGATAGAAGATACTCTTTCCCCGATGGTTGCCCATTCCTTTGGTTTAGTACTTAAGATGCCAACATCAGTTGAACTGCAGGTTCCATCATAAAGTGACTGCCAACCCATCGAGTGCCCTACAGTAGCCAGCTCTTCTTGTGCTAAGCAGATAGCTTCTCTAACAGATGCTATTTTCACCTTTCTTAGAATTAACTTGTGGATGTTCTCCTTTTCACTTCGAAGTCTGACAGTAATCTCCAAGTAAATCTCATGGAATACTTTTACGCTTACTTTCCTTGATCTTCTTTTTCTGGGTGGCACTTGTTGACGTACAACTACATTCTTGATATTTTCACGCATCATTTGCATTGCTGTAAGTACTTTGTGTATCTTATCTCTCGCTTTACGGGCTTTATCCAGCTGTTCTTGCACATGGTCACCTTGCTTGTCCCTCAGTTCATTAACCTGACTTTGATATTTTTGCATTTGTTCTGCTTCTTGTTGGATATCCTTTTCCAAATGAGCAAGAAATGAAGTTAAGAAATCCACACTGCATTCCCTGATGTAACTTTCTCTTTCAAAATTTGGATCTTTGAGAAAACTTTCCCTCTGTTTACGCAAGGAATTCTCAGTTAGTGAAATAGCCTTGTCTTTTTGAAGGATTTCTGTTTCAGCATTTTTCAGACAAATTTCAATACACCGGAGAGCTGTCTTCAAAGACTGAGCATCATCAAGATTCAAGTTGATAGAGGGTAGAATATAGCAATGTACCAGACGGAGAATTTCTTGGTTGAATCTAGTTGGCGGATGATCTTCAACTTCTGGTTTAACAGTCAGGCAAACTGAAGCACCAACTGGTAGAATTTGCTTATTTTCAAAAAAGTTTCTAGCCGTATCAAACAGGTCATCTACTTCTGAATCGAACTCCATGCATTGACTACTCCCTGAACAGTCTTTAAGACCGAGAACTTCCAGTTGCTTCTTTGGCGACATTGACGCTCGTTCATCTGGTGACAATGGACATAGGCTATCATTTGATTTTATCCACTGCAGAATTTTAAAATCACAGTCTACCGAAACAGAGTCAACGATCAAAGTTTTAAACCAAATTCCTGGTTCAATAAACTGTAAGTCCCCACCAACATTGTCGACCATTGGTAGGTAGCCATCCTTAAGTTTCACGTCTGGAACAACGAACGTTTCGCCATTAAACTTGAAATAGACGTACATATTGGACAGATTTGAATAGTTCTCTCACATTATATCTGTGGATGACAACCAGCTGAGTCACACAAATTGACCTCGGGGAAATACGTCGTTTCTGTTACCTTCCTACGGAAATAGAAAGTAGAAACGTCGCTTAATATGTTATAAATAATAACATTTCTTCTTTTTCTTAACTATGTAGTTTTCGATTCTAAATTAAATATTTGCATGGCTATATGCTTCAATACTGTACAAATATACATATCAGGTATTTATTGCTCATATCAACGGACACAATTTTGCCCGATTTTTAATTTCCTTACACCTATGCGGCACAATTATTTTCCTTGTGAGCAGCTCCGGTAGGCACATAATACCACGTTTGGAGACGAATGTGTTGTAGGTATTACCCCTGTTGATATGCCAATGGAACGTTCTGTTGGTACCTACGACGATCTCCTTATTTATAACACGCTACACGAAATGTTCATTGCCATAACATGAGACCAATATATTGACACATGTCACCCTTGCTGTACCAGTCGTTGTGTATTTGTGAAAAGCAGACAGCATTCGAGTCTGTGCAATATTGATACTTGCCGAGAGCCAAATGCACATGATTCGAATATATGTACATTGTATGGCTAACAGTGTGTATAAATATATGTTTCATTGTAATGCATTTTCTCGTCTTATTTAACTGTTTAATATTTTTTTGTCATTCTGTGACAAGGTTTTAATTGTATCCAGGATTTTATGTACAATTTAAACATGCCACAGAAATATACAATCAATATGTACTAGTTAAATTGTTACATACCTAGCTAACAGGTCAAGTATACTCTGCTGATTGAGATTATTGTTGTTCTATAGCTATATATATTCACCTGTACTTCTTTCATATAGGGAACTAATCTCTTAGTATGGAGCCATGACTTCATGGTGTTTATATCTGTCCTGGTGGCAGTACCCAAATCGGATTGGTACCCAAATCGGATCACTTTTTGAAAAAATGCTTATAAATAAATAAATGTGTCAACAAATCAGTTATAACAATGATGTAGTCTAAGAATAGATAGCCATGCCGCATTTTTTGGCTACAGATAATCAATTAATTTTTAAGTTCAAATAAAGCAAGAAAACGTAATTCAAACTCAAATGTCAATGTTTTTATTACGTTTTTAAAAAATGGCGCGTGCGACGACTTTGTACTTTGTTTTGGACTATAGGAATAAATTCACACTATATCAATACTTTTTGTCATAAAAATTCTAAAAGACATCATAAAATGTTAATATGCTGACAAAAAAATATTCATTTGAAGCGTACGATTTGGGTCCCGACATTCGCAAAAACAGGAGACACTGATTTGTGACTTAAGAGCGTTCTATAAATATCTCAAGTGAGCTCCGGGTGCTAATTTCGTTTGTGAGAACACCCATCGATATTCTATTTTTGATACAATTATAAATGAATATAATTCCTCCTCAGATATTTCAATGATTTAATAAAATGATGGTTTGGCGATCCAATTTGGGTACTGTCACCTTATTTCTAAGGTTTCAGTTTTATGAAAAACTAAAGCAGTTGCATACAATTTATAGGTTTTATAGTAATGTTGACTGCAAAACAAAAAGAAAAAAGTACTTTTATTTGATGTCCTTCATATTCAACATACATGTATTTGTGAAAGATGTCATTATTTTTCAAGGCCTGACACCTCCGCCAGGGGTCGAACTCTGGACCTCTGGTTTAGTAGTCATATGCTGTACAAGTACTTAATGAGCTAAAGAGAAATTTTCCTTGACCAAGTTGGTAGGAAGCGGCTAGTATTTTACCAAGGTGACATGGTGATAAAGACTTCTTTTAAATGTGACTCTGCATTGGTTTTTTAAGAAAGAAAATTATGTCAAAGTAGCTCAGAAGACCTATATCAGATAGGTTGATACAGCTGTTATGGGTCTTAACAGTTATGTAAAACTCAATCAACAGAGTGTACTGGACTTGCTGAAATTAAAAAAAGAAATGTGGTCTGTTTAATGTATAAATACTAGATACCATTCCGATACAATACACAGTATTTCTTCACTTGGAAATGTCATTTGTATGATTTTGTTTTTTCTGATTATTTTAAAGGTGAAGTCAACTTTATTGGAAGTACGACTGTAAACTATGGTACTAAAGTGTCAGAGGAGGATTGTATCACTTTACATCACCAATTGTGCACACACGTGACCAACTTTTCTCACCTACCCTCCACAAGAACTTCGAAACTTTAACAATCACTATATCCACCTGCAACTCTGAATTTCTCCAAACTGAAGAAATTTTCCTTGTGAAACATCTACAGAAAGCTTGTTTAACATAGATGAGCTCTATAGTGTCTTCTACAGTGGATGATCAGACAGACCAATCAAGGATTATTTAATATATATATCAGATATGGCAGACAATAGAGAAGATGATGAACTTAGTATACCAAGAGCAGCGCTGAATAAGATGATCAAAGAACTGATACCAAACATACGTGTCGCAAATGATGCAAGGGAGCTAATCCTCAACTGTTGCACAGAATTTATCCACCTTGTGTCTTCCGAGGCAAATGACATTTGCAATAAACAACAGAAAAAGACAATATCTCCAGAACATGTATTAGCAGGTAATTATATGTTTTGTAAAAGTACTTAACAGGTATATCAAAATAATAAATGGTATATTTTACGCTGAGTAATGAGATAATTATGCCACTAATTATATTTAAGCAAAAAGCATGATGTACACAATTCTGCTGGATATCAAAAGTCAAACAGTGAACAATCTGAGACCAGGTAAGCAGGCAGTGGGAGTCAAATTAAATGTATCATGTGCACACTTCATTATGTTGTGTATATTTCTATATGGGGCAAGGAAATCCATGTATTTGTGACAATGATATAAAGTTATCTTTTTTTTGAGCAACTTACTTCTATAACAAGAAACATAGCTTGGTAAACAAAAAAGTATAGAACAGTTACATTACAAGACTGAAAATAACAACGCAAGTAAAACTCTAAATATTGTAAACCAAAGACATGGATCACATTGTTGACAGTAAGTTTTGGGCTATGTAGTCCACTATATATACAAGAGTGATACCATGGGAATACAAAATAGTACATATGTGTGATTGAGATGTGGTATCAGCAATTCATTAAGAAATTTAAAAAAAATACTCGGAAAGCTACATTTGCATTCTTATATATAAAATTGTTATGTGTACAAAGTTGAATGACATATTGGCTATGCTGTACAATTGAATGACATAGGATGTGCAGTAACATTGAGTATATTGTGGTTTTACAGCTCTAGACAGCTTGGGGTTTAGTTGATACAAGGATGTGCAGTAACATTGAGTATATTGTGGTTTTACAGCTCTAGACAGCTTGGGGTTTAGTGGATACAAGGAGGATGCTGTAGCTGTTCTAGAGGAGGCCAAAGCTGTAGCTGCCAAGAAACGTAAGGGAAGTTCTCGCTTAGAGAACCTGGGAATCCCGGAGGAAGAATTGTTACGTCAACAGCAAGAACTATTTGCCAGGGTGAGTTGTAAAATACTGCATTGATATTGAACATAGTTTCTATAATAATATTGTGATAGCTCTACCAAGAAAAATTGAGTGGGAGCAACTTCTAAAAATAGATAGTTGTAGTTTCTTGACTAGGAAGAACGTTTTATGTTAGTACAAGTAGTCGTACAAATGCCCACTGGTTACACAAGTAAAATTATTGCACTTTAATATCCTAGTATGTAAGCTGGGTATTTATTTAATAGTGTGTCCAGCTTAGGAGTGTAATCCTAATAATACATAAACTTGTGAAAACGATTTTACTGTATTTCCTTATTAGGCACGACAGGAACAAGCTCAGCTGGAACAACAGCAGTGGATACAGATGCAGCAAGCTTTACAGCAGCAGCAACTGCAGCAACAACAACAACAAAACGACGGTGATGATGACTACTCATAGCAATAACTACAACACAATAATGGAGACTGAAAAATGACAACATTATGATGTCCTGAACAAATACACACACAGACTCAAACAACATGATGGCCAGGACAACAACACAGAACAACATGATGGCCAGGACAACAACACAGAACAATATGATGGCCAGGACAACAACACAGAACAACATGATGGCCAGGACAACAACACAGAACAANACATGATGGCCAGGACAACAACACAGAACAACATGATGGCCAGGACAACAACACAGAACAACATGATGGCCAGGACAACAACACAGAACAACATGATGGCCAGGACAACAACACAGAACAACATGATGGCCAGGACAACAACACAGAACAACATGATGGCCAGGACAACAACACAGAACAACATGATGGCCAGGACAACAACACAGAACAACAATACCAGCCATGAAGATGACAGGAAATTGTCATCTAAAACATTCACCAGACTCTCTGTGTCATATTTTCCAGAAGAGAGAAGATGTTTAAATGACAAAGTCAAAGTTCATGAGACTGTTCGTCTGTGTTAGATTGGTGTAGTTTCTGTGAGATCAGGGGTCACATTCCTGGTATATGGTGATATATGTATGATCAGGCTGAAAAGTGTATGTAGTAACTAGTAAATCAAGCTACAAGTCTGTATCTAGACATGTAGTAACCCAGACTACAAGTATATGTAGTAACCCAGACTACAAGTATATATATACATGTAGTATACCAGACTACAAGTATATATATATACATGTAGTAACCCAGACTACAAGTATATAAATACATGTAGTATACCAGACTACAAGTATATATATACATGCAGTAACCCAGACTACAAGTATATATATACATGTAGTAACCCAGACTACAAGTATATATATACATGTAGTAACCCAGACTGCAAGTATATATATACATGCAGTAACCCAGACTACAAGTATATAAATACATGTAGTATACCAGACTACAAGTATATATATACATGTAGTAGCCCAGACTACAAGTATATATATACATGTAATAACTCATGGCCAGACTACATGTGTAGTAACCCAGTCTACAAGTATATATATACATGCAGTAAGCCAGACTACAAGTATATATGTAGTAACCCAGACTACAAGTATTTATACTTGTAGTAACCAAGACTACAAGTATATATATACATGTAATAACTCATGGCCAGACTACATGTGTAGTAACCCAGACTACAAGTATATGTAGTAACCCAGACTACAAGTATATATATACATGTAGTAACCTAGACTACAAGTATATATATACATGCAGTATACCAGACTACAAGTATATAAATACATGTAGTAACCCAGACTACAAGTATATATATACATGTAGTATACCAGACTACAAGTATATATATACATGCAGTAACCCAGACTACAAGTATATATGTAGTAACCCAGACTACAAGTATATATACTTGTAGTAACCAAGACTACAAGTATATATATACATGTAGTAACCCAGACTACAAGTATATATGTAGTAACCCAGACTCGAGTATATATACTTGGAGTAACCAAGACTACAAGTATATATATACATGTAGTAACCCAGACTACAAGTTGTTTATATACATATAGTAACCCAGACTACAAGTATATATATACATGTAGTAACCCAGACTACAAGTTGTTTATATACATGCAGTAACCCAGACTACAAGTATATATATACATGTAGTAACCCAGACTACAAGTATATATGTACATGAAGTAACCCAGACTACAAGTATATATATACATGCAGTAACCCAGACTACAAGTATAAATATACATGCAGTAACCCAGACTACAAGTATAAATATACATGTAGTAACCTACACTACAAAGTGTTCAGGAATTGCTGCAAGTTTACATGGACTTCAGTAAGTGTTGGAGGTACATTGACTCTTGGAAATCTTCAAAGCCTAATGGAAAAATGGTTGGGTTTGAATGTTTGGGATCTGAAAAGAAGCCATGCTATTAATAATGATTGATAACTGCATATCATGTTAAATGTATTGGAATTGAAGAATTCAAAAATCTCATTAGTTTGATAAGGGTTGGTCTTTGGAGCTAGTAATTCTAAAACTTTTATTGATTTGATTTCGTCACTTGGAGATTCTGTTACAGTACTACTAACTAGAAGGTTTTAATGTAGAGATACATCCATTAATACAGAGATACATCCATCAATATAGAGATACACCCATTAATACAGAGATACATCCATTAATATAAAGATACATCCATTAATATAGAGATACATCCATTAATATAGAGATACATCCATTAATACAGAGAAACATCCATTCATACAGACATACATCCATTAATACAGAGATACATCCATCAATATAGAGAAACACCCATTAATACAGAGATACATCCATTAATATAAAGATACATCCATTAATATAGAGATACATCCATTAATACAGAGAAACATCCATTCATACAGACATACATCCATTAATACAGAGATACATCCATCAATATAGAGAAACACCCATTAATACAGAGATACATCCATTAATACAGACATACATCCATTGATATAGGGATACATCCATCAATATAGAGATACACACATTAATACAGAGATACATCCATTAATATAGAAATACACCCATTAATACAGAGATACATCCATGAATACAGACATACATCCATTGATATAGAGATACATCCATTAATATAGAGATACACCCATTAATATAGAGATACACCCATTAATACAGAGATACATCCATTAATATAGAGATACACCCATTAATACAGAGATACATCCATTAATACAGAGATACATCCATCAATATAGAGATACATCCATTAATACAGAGATACATCCATTATTACAGACATCCATCCATTAATATAGAGATACATCCATCAATATAGAGATACCCCCATTAATACAGAGATACATCCATTAATACAGACATCCATCCATTAATATAGAGATACCTCCATCAATATAGAGATACACCCATTACTACAGAGATACATCCATTAATACAGAGATACATCCATTATTACAGACATCCATCCATTAATATAGAGATACATCCATCAATATAGAGATACCCCCATTAATACAGAGATACATCCATTAATACAGACATACATCCATTAATATAGAGATACATCCATTGTAATATTCTACAATGCATTTCATTATTTCTATTATCATCATCAATAAAATCCACTGTAATCATATCACAGTTCTGTTGGGTTTTGTTTGTTTAAGGGATTTTTTTTAGGTCAAATAGGCATACTGCTGTTTATTTTTAGGCAACCCCTTCAGTTGTAATTAATTCTGGTCTGTGATATAGAATGGTTGTCTGGAAAATAAAAGCTGTATGGTGTTTGGATGGCAGGTTCTAACAACAATAAATGTATAGGTGGCCCAAAATGAAGTCAGTGAAGCTTGAATTGGGATGAAAATTACTCATATATGAAAAGTCCAAAAAATGGGGTATTTGTTAATAAGGATGCATCACCAGTTTACCAGCTTTCAAATAATAAATGATAGATCACAAGTATGCATACATATTAATATTATGGATGGTATTTTTAGCTCACCGAGTTGAAGGAGAGCTTATGCCATTCAAGGTTACCGTCAATCAAACAACTTCTTCTTTAACCACTGACAGGAAATTCACCAAATTTGACTGGAAGCATCCCTTGGTGGTGGGGATTCAAAATGTACAAATGGAGGGTGCTGAGGGGCGGGGCCAAAAAAGGGTAATTTGGCCATATTGCTTTAAGTGTCTTCTTCTCTGAAACTAAGATATGTCTGGGAGCATTCTCATGTGTTGGGGATTCAAAATTGTACAAATGGAAGGGCTCACTGGACCCACTGGGGTGCTGAGGGGCAGGGCCATATATGGGTAATATGGCCATATTGATTTAAGCAACTTCTCTTTAACTAAGAGATTGATATCAACCATATTTGTTTGGAAGCATTTTCAAGTGGTGGGGATTCAAATATGTACAAATAAAGGGACTGACCCCTTGGGAACTGATGCACAGGCTATGTGAATGACCTTCACCCATATTCAAGGTCACAGGGGGCCAATATGTTAAAAACTTTGAATGACTTCTGAAGTTCTCCTGAATAACCAAAATACAAAGATGTTGATATTTGGTTAGTAGCATGCTCAAATGAAGAGCTATCAAGTTTGTTCATGTGAATGACCTTGGCAAACTTACAAGATCACATCTAGCTAATTGTGTATAATTCTTCAAGAGTCATCTTCTCAATAATAATAAGGTATAGGGTGGTGATATTTGACAAGTTGCATTCTGGGATGAAGGGCTATACAGTTTGTTCAACTTAATGTCCTTGTTGGACTTTCAAGGTCACAGGGGTCAATTGTGTTTAAATCTTTAACAAGGGTAACATTCACTTATCCCGGTTGAAACGGTTCAGGTGGTGCAGACATTCCACGATGAACGAACACACTTGGGCCAAACAATAGGCAGAGCCAAATAATGCACAGTTTTGGAGAATAATTAAATAACAATAATATCTCCTTCTATCACACATCTTCTAAATTATATAACGTATCTTAAAATTTACATTTGTCTGAACCTTGTTTTATAAAGAAATAATGCAAACCAGCAATAGTCAGCATTTTAGTTTTGATCAGGCAGGTCTGGACCCCTCAATCTTCATGTGCCGAATATTCCTGAAGTCGGCCTCGGTTCAGATCTGCACCAGTCGTTTTTAGCTCACATGGCCCAAAGGGCCATGTGAGCTTATGATATTTGTCCAGTAGCATGCTGGGATGAAGGCTACCAAGTTTGTTCAAATGCATGACCTTGACCCACTTTCAAGGTAACATGGGTCAAATGCCTTAAAATCCTCAAACGACTTCTTCTCAATAACCAATTGGCCAGGGGAACTGATATTGGGCCTGTAGCATGCTGGGATGAAGGGCTACCAAGTTTGTTCAAATGAATGACCTTGACCAACTTTCAAGGACACAGGGGTCAAATGTCTTAAGATCTTCAAATGACTTCTTCTCAATAACCAATAGGCCAGGGTAACTGATATTGGGCCTGTAGCATTCTGGGATGAAGGGCTACCAAGTTTGTTCAAATGAATGACCTTGACCCAATTTCAAGGTCAAAGGGGTCAAATGTCTTAAAATCTTCAAACGACTTCTTCTCAATAACCCAAAGGCCCGTAGTACTGATATTGGGCATGTAGCATGCTGGGATGAAGGGCTACCAAGTTGGTGCAAATGAATGACCTTGACCAACTTTCAAGGACACAGGGGTCAAATGTCTTAAGATCTTCAAACAACTTCTTCTCAATAACCAAAAGGCCCAGGGTACTGAAATTGGGCATGTATCATGCTGGAATGAAGGGCTACCAATTTTGTTCAAATGAATGATCTTGACCCACTTTTAAGGTCACAGGGGTCAAATGTCATAAAATCTTCAAACGACTTTTTCTTAATAACCAAAAGGCCCAGGATACTGATATTGGGCCTGTAGCATGCTGGGATGAAGGACTACCAAGTTTGTTCAAATGAATGACCTTGTCCCACTTTCAAAGTGACATGGGTCAAATGTCTTAAAATCTTCGAATGACTTCTTCTCAATAACCAAAAGGCACAGGGTACTGATATTGGGCCTGGAGCAATCTGGGATGTAGGGCTTCCAAGTTTGTTCAAATGAAAGACCTTGACCTACTTTCAAGGTCACAGGGGTCAAATGTCTTAAAATCTTCAAACGACTTCTCATTAACCAAAAGGCACAGGGTACTGATATTTGGCCTGGATCATGCTGGGATGAAGGGCTACCAATTTTTTTCAAATGAATGACCTTGACCAACTTTCAAGGACACAGGGGTCAAATGTCTTAGATCTTCAAAAGACTTCTTCTCAATAACCCAAAGGCCCATAGTACTGATATTGGGCATGTAGCATGCTGGGATGAAGGGCTACCAGTTTGTTCAACTTAATGTCCTTGTTGGACTTTCAAGGTCACAGGGGTCAAATGTCTTAAAATCTTCAGACGACTTCTTCTCAACAACCAAAAGGAACAGGGTACTGATATTGGGCCTGGAGCAATCTGGGATGTAGGGCTTCCAAGTTTGTTCAAATGAAAGACCTTGACCCACTTTCAAGGTCACAGGGGTCGAATGTCTTAAAATCTTCAAACGACTTCTCATTAACCAAAAGGCACAGGGTACTGATATTGGGCCTGGAGCAATCTGGGATGTAGGGCTTCCAAGTTTGTTCAAATGAAAGACCTTGACCCACTTTCAAGGTCACAGGGGTCGAATGTCTTAAAATCTTCAAACGACTTCTCATTAACCAAAAGGCACAGGGAATTGATATTTGGCCTGGATCATGCTGGAATGAAGCGCTACCAAGTTTGTTCAAATGAAAGACCTTGACCCACTTTCAAGGTCACAGGGGTCAAATGTCTTAAAATCTTCAAACTACTTCTTCTCAACAACCAAAAGGAACAGGGTACTGATATTGGGCCTGGAGCAATCTGGGATGTAGGGCTTCCAAGTTTGTTCAAATGAAAGACATTGACCCACTTTCAAGGTCACAGGGGTCGAATGTCTTAAAATCTTCAAACGACTTCTTCTCAACAACCAAAAGGCACAGGGTACTGATATTGGGCCTGGAGCATTCTGGGAGGTAGGGCTACCAAGTTTGTTCAAATGAAAGACATTGACCCACTTTCAANAATTGGGCATGTATCATGCTGGAATGAAGGGCTACAAAGTTTGTTCAAATGAATGACCTTGACCCACTTTCAAGGTCACATGGGTCAAATGTCTTAAAATCTTCAAACGACTTCTCATTAACCAAAAGGCACAGGGTACTGATATTTGGCCTGGATCATGCTGGAATGAAGGGCTACCAAGTTTGTTCAAATGAATGACCTTGAGCCACTTTCAAGGTGACAGGGGTCAAATGTCTTAAAATCTTCAAACCACTTCTTAAAGGGGCTGGTCAGTGAAAAAAAAGTCATATTTGCTAAAATGGCATACACATGTTTAAAATACCTTCTTATGAAATATACCTATACAAATTTTGCTGAAATTCACTCCCTTAGAGTAAAAATTATAATTATATTAAAGAAATCCTAAATCGTAACCTGACAGTCTAAAACTCTCAATTTTTAACAAAAGTGTGAATGTGATTTAGGGCGAAACGACCCGAATCCCATGTAAAGGGGGGTAACTCTTCAAAACTGAGTTACGACCAAAAACTTTTGGATTATCCATGCCAGTACACTAGGCTACCCTACTCGGTAGCTGACGCTGTCTGGACCAAACTATAGACAAATTCTGATTGCATTTATGAATTTTTCAGATTATTTACATTTTCTTACGATAAAGTACACGCATCCTTAATTACTGTAAAAAAAAAACGTTTCAGTATCGTTTAGTGCAAACGCCTGACTGACACAGACCGGGCACCTAGCAAAGTAGCGAGATGGCCGACGAAATACCTGTTGTCCCGAAAGTTACAAGTTTAGTTGTTCACAGTGGGAATATTGTCAACTGGAACAGATTAAAACGGAAACCAAATCAGACACCGTCAGAGGAGGTAAGTCAGTGATCAACATTATTTCAGTGTCACGGTGACATGACCGAGAAAACAAGCCGTTTGAATTACAAATTGTGTTTGTTTATATTATGTTAAAAGTCTGACAATTGTTTAATTAGTTCATCTTACAGTGATGTTCCTCATCTTAGACTATTTCCTCCATATTTGTAGAATAATCATATTGCTATTTTTGATCGATTGTGCTGCCGATTGGTTTTGTACGGTGATAATGTTTGGTGTGATGTAGTTCTCGGCGTCGGTCTGGTTAGTGACCGATATATATATATATGCAAATTTAACCAATCCATAGAAAGACGTAGTATCTCGTCTCTGACATCAGTCCACTGATGTATCATTTATCGATATAATTACTATTTAGTCTCTTATGATCTGTGGGATTATTACATATAAAATATATATATTATTATTATATACATTTTTTGGGGGTTCATGCTCCAGATATCCATAGCATATGACTGTGCACTTTTCTAGAAGATCTATAATTGACAATTACATGTATGTGTAACGTACAAGTATGAATAAAACATTGGTTGCCAAATACTAAGTGTGTACATACTGTGCTTCCACTGAGGAACTAGAAGGTAATGGTGATCATGTATATTATTTCTACATCCTCATTAGTTGGATCATAATAACATGGGGGTCAGTGATTTGTGATATTAACTCATAGTTTGGATCATTATCACATGGGGGTCACTGATTTGTGATATTGACTCCGAGTTTGGATCATTATCACATGGGGGTCAGTGATTAGTGATATTGACTCCGAGTTTGGATCATTATCACATGGGGGTCAGTGATTAGTGATATTGACTCCGAGTTTGGATCATTATCACATGGGGGTCACTGATTTGTGATATTGACTCCGAGTTTGGATCATTATCACATAGGGGTCAGTGATTTGTGATATTAACTCAGAGTTTGGATCATAATAACATGGGGGTTAGTGATTTGTGATATTGACTCGGAGTTTGGATCATTATAACATGGGGGTCAGTGATTTATGATATTGACTCAGAGTTTGGATCATTATCACATAGGGGTCAGTGATTTGTGATATTGACTCAGAGTTTGGATCATAATAACATGGGGGGTCATCGATTTGTGATATTGGCTCGGAGTTTGGATCATTATAACATGGGGGTCAGTGATTTGTGATAATGTCTCGGAGTTTGGATCATTATCAATCACATGGGGGTTAGTGATTTGTGATATTGACATGGAGTTTGGATCATTATCAATCACATGGGGGTTAGTGATTTGTGATATTGACTCGGAGTTTGGAGCATTATCACATGGGGGTCAGTGATTTGTGATATTAACTCAGAGTTTGGATCATAATAACATGGGGGTCAGTGATTTGTGATAATGACTCTGAGTTTGGATCATTATCAATCACATGGGGGTTAGTGATTTGTGATATTGACTTGGAGTTTGGATCATTATCAATCACATGGGGGTCAGTGATTTGTGATAATGACTCGGTGTTTGGATCATTATCACATGGGGGTCAGTGATTTGTGATATTGACTCGGAGTTTGGATCATTATCACATGGGGGTTAGTGATTTGTGATATTGACTCGGAGTTACTTATTTTTGAAACAGTAGGTTAATATCCCTTTAGGACCTCACTTCCATTGCAACATCAAAGGGCTCTCTACAAAATGTATCAGTTATAGACTGTTTATTTCCATTGTATTGTGGTTGTATGGACCTAAACAGTTATATTTACCTCAACTTTGTCTTGGTCAATACACTGTACATATATACATGTATATCCTTTTCAGGTCCATATAGCCACATATATATTCACCTCAACCTCAAGTCCATTACTAGTAAATATATAATGAGAAAAACCTGGAGTAAATATCTACAATCTGTTTCTTTTAAATTATGCAATATATTCATAATTAAAATATTAAAGGACACACCTTCCTTATATATTGCTGTACCATACTCCAGATAGGGCCTAGAATATTGTGTTTCTGATATAACAACATAGGGTCAGACGATTAGAAAGAAGAATAGTTTAGCATATTAGCTTTTTAGGTCACCTGAGCTTTGCTCAAGTGACCTATTCTAATCGCTTTTCGTCCGTCGTCGTGCG
>NW_018404265.1:123168-130994 GCF_002113885.1 Mizuhopecten yessoensis | reverse complement strand
TTATATATATAGGATACAATTAAGATATTGACTTAAGCAGAGTAGGCTGTCAAAAATAGGGTTGGTAATGAAATCAGAAATGCACAATTTATTTTTCTAGGCCAAACAGATGTTTATATACAAAGAAAAGGAAAGACAGTAAACAAGGAATACAATTATCTTTCTATATAACCGGTTTACTTATGCATACCTTATGTGTCAAACCTGTTCAGTACATTGTATGATAGGCTGTAGTGCTGTATGCACCTTTCAGAAAGTATGTATATATATATTGTATGTTATTTCTAATGAAGTTTCTGTTGGTTTACTTTCACAGCTGGTGGAATGTGTTTCAAATTCTCTGGAAAGTTACTTCACAGGAGCAGACAAAAATGAACTGCAGGTAAGGAAATTGCGCAATTGAACTTAAGGTAATGAAGAACCGATCAAAATCTTCAAGTGAGGAAATGGCACAATTGAACTTCAGGTAATTAAGAACTGATACAAAATATCTACAGGTAAGAAACTGATGCAGATGTATTTTAGAGGTAAATAAGTGGTATAAATTAACTTTGGTAAGGACTTAACAAAACAAATAATTTACATTTATACATATAATGCCTTTGGCAGATTTATTTTGATTATCCTAACTACCAATGCATGATTAACTTGTAAAAGTTGATGAAATTCTTAAACATATATTGATACTTAAACTGGGAGTGTAGAACAAACAAAAGTATGTTAACTAAATACATACGATTGGTGTTACATTAGCACATGAAACATTTTGTCTTCTGACAGTATGCAACAGAGCTGGACTGTGCCCACTCAGAGTTTAAGAAGACCCTGCCTATTAACCCTGATGAAAGAAGTGACCTTAAACTCACTGGTATGTGTCTTACTCCGTCTCAATGACCATACATGTAAGGATGATTTTATAATCAGTCTAAAAGACTGTACCTATAAGGATGACTGTCTTATTTAATCTCAAGGGCCATACCTATAAGGATGATTTTATAATCAGTCTAAAAGACCATACCTATAAGGATGACTGTCTTAATTAATCTCAAGGACCATACATATAAGGATGATTTTATAACAGTCTAAAAGACCTTACCTATGTAGATGTCTTAGTCTCCAGGACTGTACACATGTAGATGTCTTAGTCTCCAGGACTGTACACATGTAGATGTCTTAGTCTCCAGGACTGTACACATGTAGATGTCTTAGTCTCCAGGACTGTACACATGTAGATGTCTTAGTCTCCAGGACTGTACACATGTAGATGTCTTAGTCTCCAGGACTGTACACATGTAGATGTCTTAGTCTCCAGGACTGTACACATGTAGATGTCTTAGTCTCCAGGACTGTACACATGTAGATGTCTTAGTCTCCAGGACTGTACACATGTAGATGTCTTAGTCTCCAGGACTGTACACATGTAGATGTCTTAGTCTCCAGGACTGTACACATGTAGATGTCTTAGTCTCCAGGACTGTACACATGTAGATGTCTTAGTCTCCAGGACTGTACACATGTAGATGTCTTAGTCTCCAGGACTGTACACATGTAGATGTCTTAGTCTCCAGGACTGTACACATGTAGATGTCTTAGTCTCCAGGACTGTACACATGTAGATGTCTTAGTCTCCAGGACTGTACACATGTAGATGTCTTAGTCTCCAGGACTGTACACATGTAGATGTCTTAGTCTCCAGGACTGTACACATGTAGATGTCTTAGTCTCCAGGACTGTACACATGTAGATGTCTTAGTCTCCAGGACTGTACACATGTAGATGTCTTAGTCTCCAGGACTGTACACATGTAGATGTCTTAGTCTCCAGGACTGTACACATGTAGATGTCTTAGTCTCCAGGACTGTACACATGTAGATGTCTTAGTCTCCAGGACTGTACACATGTAGATGTCTTAGTCTCCAGGACTGTACACATGTAGATGTCTTAGTCTCCAGGACTGTACACATGTAGATGTCTTAGTCTCCAGGACTGTACACATGTAGATGTCTTAGTCTCCAGGACTGTACACATGTAGATGTCTTAGTCTCCAGGACTGTACACATGTAGATGTCTTAGTCTCCAGGACTGTACACATGTAGATGTCTTAGTCTCCAGGACTGTACACATGTAGATGTCTTAGTCTCCAGGACTGTACACATGTAGATGTCTTAGTCTCCAGGACTGTACACATGTAGATGTCTTAGTCTCCAGGACTGTACACATGTAGATGTCTTAGTCTCCAGGACTGTACACATGTAGATGTCTTAGTCTCCAGGACTGTACACATGTAGATGTCTTAGTCTCCAGGACTGTACACATGTAGATGTCTTAGTCTCCAGGACTGTACACATGTAGATGTCTTAGTCTCCAGGACTGTACACATGTAGATGTCTTAGTCTCCAGGACTGTACACATGTAGATGTCTTAGTCTCCAGGACTGTACACATGTAGATGTCTTAGTCTCCAGGACTGTACACATGTAGATGTCTTAGTCTCCAGGACTGTACACATGTAGATGTCTTAGTCTCCAGGACTGTACACATGTAGATGTCTTAGTCTCCAGGACTGTACACATGTAGATGTCTTAGTCTCCAGGACTGTACACATGTAGATGTCTTAGTCTCCAGGACTGTACACATGTAGATGTCTTAGTCTCCAGGACTGTACACATGTAGATGTCTTAGTCTCCAGGACTGTACACATGTAGATGTCTTAGTCTCCAGGACTGTACACATGTAGATGTCTTAGTCTCCAGGACTGTACACATGTAGATGTCTTAGTCTCCAGGACTGTACACATGTAGATGTCTTAGTCTCCAGGACTGTACACATGTAGATGTCTTAGTCTCCAGGACTGTACACATGTAGATGTCTTAGTCTCCAGGACTGTACACATGTAGATGTCTTAGTCTCCAGGACTGTACACATGTAGATGTCTTAGTCTCCAGGACTGTACACATGTAGATGTCTTAGTCTCCAGGACTGTACACATGTAGATGTCTTAGTCTCCAGGACTGTACACATGTAGATGTCTTAGTCTCCAGGACTGTACACATGTAGATGTCTTAGTCTCCAGGACTGTACACATGTAGATGTCTTAGTCTCCAGGACTGTACACATGTAGATGTCTTAGTCTCCAGGACTGTACACATGTAGATGTCTTAGTCTCCAGGACTGTACACATGTAGATGTCTTAGTCTCCAGGACTGTACACATGTAGATGTCTTAGTCTCCAGGACTGTACACATGTAGATGTCTTAGTCTCCAGGACTGTACACATGTAGATGTCTTAGTCTCCAGGACTGTACACATGTAGATGTCTTAGTCTCCAGGACTGTACACATGTAGATGTCTTAGTCTCCAGGACTGTACACATGTAGATGTCTTAGTCTCCAGGACTGTACACATGTAGATGTCTTAGTCTCCAGGACTGTACACATGTAGATGTCTTAGTCTCCAGGACTGTACACATGTAGATGTCTTAGTCTCCAGGACTGTACACATGTAGATGTCTTAGTCTCCAGGACTGTACACATGTAGATGTCTTAGTCTCCAGGACTGTACACATGTAGATGTCTTAGTCTCCAGGACTGTACACATGTAGATGTCTTAGTCTCCAGGACTGTACACATGTAGATGTCTTAGTCTCCAGGACTGTACACATGTAGATGTCTTAGTCTCCAGGACTGTACACATGTAGATGTCTTAGTCTCCAGGACTGTACACATGTAGATGTCTTAGTCTCCAGGACTGTACACATGTAGATGTCTTAGTCTCCAGGACTGTACACATGTAGATGTCTTAGTCTCCAGGACTGTACACATGTAGATGTCTTAGTCTCCAGGACTGTACACATGTAGATGTCTTAGTCTCCAGGACTGTACACATGTAGATGTCTTAGTCTCCAGGACTGTACACATGTAGATGTCTTAGTCTCCAGGACTGTACACATGTAGATGTCTTAGTCTCCAGGACTGTACACATGTAGATGTCTTAGTCTCCAGGACTGTACACATGTAGATGTCTTAGTCTCCAGGACTGTACACATGTAGATGTCTTAGTCTCCAGGACTGTACACATGTAGATATCTTAGTCTCCAGGACTGTACACATGTAGATGTCTTAGTCTCCAGGACTGTACACGTGTAGATGTCTTAGTCTCTGGGACTGTACATACATGTATGTAGATGTCTTAGTCTCCACATTTGGTTAACCCATATGATTTGTGCAGATTAAGTCTGTAAGAGATTAATCCTTTATATGATATTTTACATTAAATAGATGATCTTAGATTGACAAGATTTTTCTTCTCTATTTCAGTCAAAATATTCCTTTGTCGGATGATGCGCCCAGAGGTCATCAAGGAGGCAGTAGAGAATGGTATGCACCTTTGTTCCTGTTTATCTAGATAAATAATTTGATTTTCACGTTCCTATATGGAATAAAAAACAGCTGGCAGTATATTAATTACCTAACACAAAAAATACTGTATACCAGGACACTTTCAACCAGTCAATTCGCTATTCGCCCAGTTAAATATTTGCCTTTCACTGGTAAAATCGCTATTCGCCCTGTTAAATATATGCCATTCACTGGTAAAATGGCTATTCACCCTGTTAAATATTTGCCTTTCCCTGGTAAAATCACTATTCGCCCAGTTAACTATTTGCCTTTCACTGGTAAAATCGCTATTCGCCAAGTTAAATATTTGCCATTCACTGGTAAAATCGCTATTCGCCCTGTTAAATATTTGCCATTCACTGGAAAAATAGCTATTCGTCCAGTTAAATATTTGCCTTTCACTGGTAAAATCCCTATTCGCCCAGTTAAATATTTGCCATTCACTGGTAAAATCGCTATTCGCTCAGTCAAATATTTGCCATTCACTGGTAAAATCGCTATTCACCCTGTTAAATATTTGCCTTCCACTGGAAAAATCGCTATTCGCCCAGTTAAATATTTGCCTTTCACTGGTGAAATCGCTATTCGCCCAGTTAAATATTTGGATTTAAGGCTTTAAGATACTTACTGCCTCTGAACCAGGATTCAAGACTTTAAGATACTTACTGTCTCTGTACCAGGATTCAAGGCTTTAAGAACATACGAGGCCATACCAGAATTTATACCAACACAATATATTATTGTTTTATAAAAAATGATTAAGTGTGTATGTTTTTTTGTTGTATGTATTTATTAGTGTTGTTGGAGCTGAACTCATCTAATGTGGATGTGGTGCTTTTGGCTTTCCCTGAGCTGGACGAGGAAGGAATCACATTAGAAACCATTAAACCATATTGGAATGTCCTGCAGGATCTAAATGTGACACGTGTAGTCCATTTCTTAGGCATATCTGACCTTGACAAGGTCGTCCTAGAAGAGCTGTTTAACTGGGCAACAGTAAGCTTTCTTATCAACATTATCACCTAACTTTGATATTATTAACATGGGAAATGTGCGGTATTCTTGTCAAATGACATTTTCTATTAAATCATCAATCTGATTTTAAATGTTATAGATACGAAACATAAGTGAGTACTGTCAATAGTCATTCTGCTTTTACATAAAAAAAAAGGAAATTTAATCCTTTAATAAGAAAAAAGATTGTTATGACCTTCGGTTTGTTACTTGGAGATCATAATTGTGATTAGGAGTATAAGTTATTGTTTATTTGTTGCCAGGTAAAGCCCACAATCAATCAGGTGAATCTCGAGTCGTGCTGTGTAATGCCTAAGGACATGACAGATTATGCCAAGGAAAACGACATCCAGCTTCTCACTCACAATGACCCGCGAGGTACATCTCTCCTAAAGTATTGACGATTATCTCTATATATACCCCTTACAAACTAAGTTTGGAGGGGAGGTGTTATATAGGAATCACCCTGTCCATCCATCTGTCCATGACTTAACACAGTTAGAGTTCATCATATGTAGATGTGCATGAAGAAAAGAATTTGCGATATGTTTTTAGCGACGGGCCAAGTGAGCTTATGCTGTGGCGCAAAATAAACAAAAGACCTTGGGCGATGATATTTGGGGAGGAGCATGCTGTTTAAATGAATGATCTCCACACATATTCAAGGTCACAGGAGGTCGAATATGTTAAAAACTTTAAACAACTTCTTCTGAATAACCACAATGCCTAGGGTGATGATATATGGCCAGTAGCATACTGGTATGAATTACCTTTGCCTATCTTCAGGGTCATAGGGGACAAATATGTTGATTTTTTTAAACAAAGTCTTCTGAATAACCAAAAGGTCCTGGGTGATGATATTTGGCTAGTAATTTGCATGCATAATGGGCTACCAAGTTTGTTCAAATGAATGACCTTCACACATACTTACGGTCAAAGGGGTCAAATATGCTAAAAACTTAAAAAGACTTCTCCTAAATAAAAAAAGCTAGGATGATGATATTTAGCCAGTAGCATGCAGGGATGAAAGGTTTGAAAAACTTGTTCAAAAGAATGACCTTGAATTATATTCCACAGGGGTCAATATGTTAAAAACTTTTATCAACTTATATAACCTGTATATTCAAAATCAAAGGATGGTGATATGTGACCACTAGCATGCTCAAATGAAGAGCTATCAAGTTTGTGCATGTGAATGACCTTGGTGCAAGGTCACATCTGGTCAATTGTGTATAAATCTTGTGTAAGTCATCTTCTCAATAAACAAATGGTATAGGGTGGTGATATTTGGCAAGTTGCATTCATGGATGAGGGGTTTAAAGTTTATTCAATGGTATGTCCTTGTTTGACTTTCAAAGTCACAGGGGTCAAATGTGTTTAAATCTTTCAACAGTTTTTTTTGATAGACTTTGAGATAAGACAATGATATTTTGTATGTAGCTTAATTTTAGTACACTTTTAAGGTGACAGTTGTAAGATTAAGACCAGGTGAGCGGTGCAGGCCCATTGGGTTTCTTGTTTTGAAGTTATGACCATTGAAACTTTAAATTTCTGCTCCAGAAACCTTGTAAGCGAAGTTCCTCCTTAACTGTGTGTTGGATTTTTTTGTACTTTGGCACAGGGAAAGTACAGTACATAACATGTAGATGTACATGACGATAGGGATATTCAATCTGATTGTTACACCCCCTACAGACAAAGAGAGAGTATATAGGAATCACCTTGTCTGTTCATCTGTACAAGTAGGAGTATATGTTCGTGAGCTCGCTATTAGTTTCTCTAGTTTCTCCATGTAATGACTTATTGAAAAACCACAATATCCTGGAAATCACATTGAATATCAGACATCCTGACAATATATTACACCTTCAACATATACTAAAGACATTCTGATAGTTTATTTAACTTTCCACATCGTATTTCAGACATCCTGACAATTTAATTCACCTTCAACGTTATACTGAAGACATTCTGATTATAATACTTTCCACATTGTATTTCAGACATCCTGACCAACGACAAGGTGTCACAGCTGGTGTCAGCCAGGTGTACAGAGAAGGATGGTGAAGGATGGGAATCGGATTGGGCCATACGATTCTCAGTAATGGTCAGGTGTCGCGGTATCATCAAAACAAAGGGATATATTGTGAAAGCATCACGAGACACAACGAAAAAGAAGAGTCAACAATTGTTGCTGTAGAAGCTATTCCATCTCTACATCTAAACCTTTACAGTCTCTTAGTATCATAGGTGTTAATACATCTAGTTAAACCTTTACAGTCTCTTCGTATCATAGGTGTTAATACATCTAATTAAACCTTTACGGTCTCTTAGTATCATAGGTGTTACTACATCTAGTTAAACCTTTACAGTCTCTTAGTATCATAGGTGTTAATACATCTAGTTAAACCTTTAC
>NW_018404265.1:115801-122492 GCF_002113885.1 Mizuhopecten yessoensis | reverse complement strand
GGGCTACTCACAGATTTATTTAGTAGCTCAGAACAGCACTGAGACACTATGTTAAGTTATCTCTATCCCAGGATTAACAGGGCTACTCACAGATTTATTTAGTAGCTCAGGACAGCACTGAGACACTATGTTAAGTTATCTTTATCCCAGGATTAACGGGGCTACTCGCAGATTTATTTAGTAGCTCAGGACAGCACTGAGACACTATGTTAAGTTATCTTTATCCCGGGATTAACGGGGCTACTCACAGATTTATTTAGTAGCTCAGAACAGCACTGAGACACGATGTTAAGTTATCTCTATCCCAGGATTAACGGGGCTACTCGCAGATTTATTTAGTAGCTCAGAACAGCACTGAGACACTATGTTAAGTTATCTTTATCAATGACATTTGTATTTTGGTGTTGCAATTCTGAGATCACTTGTCGTTTTGTTAAACTAAAGGGATCACATGAAATTTTGTCACACTTCAGTGGTCACATCAAAGTTTGATTGTATAAAGGTTTAAAGTGTACAAACGCTTATAGCATAGCCATACCATCCTCAATGGTATAATGCCAACTCGTACACATTTTACACCTTTGTGTACATGTGCTTCACTGGTCAAAAGCCTGATGAAGGTGACAGCTAGGGTACATACTGAACTAGTCATCGAAACATCCCACATAAACACCTCACTGGCTGTGCTACATGAACCTTTCTACAATCCATACTTACAACATGAAGGAAATGTTTAGCAACACTTGTTACACATGATCACACGAAAAAAGACTTTGAACAAGATATAAAACTTTTCATTTCCATTGTTTTTTGAACAAAGTGATGTTGTACATTTTTGTTGGTCAGAACTTTAAAAACGACATGTAAATGCTTACTATTGTTGTTCACATGTCCAGTACATATAGTGCTTCCCGTACATGTCACTATGTTTACAGTGTATTTAGACTGTTGTAATAGATTTGTAATGACATTGGTAGGGTGGAAGTCAGCTATGTACATTGTGAGTCTACATTGTACCTGTGTTACTGATTAGATGTACATTGTGATAGTACACTGTACCTGTGTTACTGATTAGATGTACAGTTGTGACTATTCGTATGACTTTCTCAGTTGTGACTATTAGTACGACTATCTCAGCTGTGACTATTGGTACGACTGTCTCAGCTGTGATTATTCGTACGACTGTCTCAGCTGTGACTATTTGTACGACTGTGTCTTGGCTGTTATTTGTGTACATTTATTTGCTCCCTTCACTTTATACCAAAGATCATCTGTTCCCATCATTTTACTAGTTTCAATGTTTTAATTATAAGTAGTGCTGCGGGTTACACCCAGCTTGGTTATTGATTCAGATGATTCCATCAAGGGGCACTAGTCTGTCGAGGTAGACCATCATGAGAGCCAGTTTTAGTGCTGTAGTTTTAGTCGTATTCATGTAGGTTGGACATCATTGTCATTCATTTTGGGTCCAATTGAACTAATGCTACTGCAGCTGACTAGACAGTTTACAAAATTTTAGTTTACTGAGCATATTGTCTGTATCTAAGTTTATGAGTACCTTACTATGACATACATCTTCTTTACTAAAAAGTTCTTCATGGTGAAATCAGTAAATATCTTTTCTCAAACATAAGATGTTCTTGGCTCAGTTGGGCTGAGGACACTCACTATCTTTTCTGAATGGTAAGATGGTCTTGTTTCATTTCCAAACTGAGAAATATCTATGTTTTTCTGAACTGTAGGATGGTCCTGGTTTATTGGTTAATAACGCATTTAATATGTAATCATACATATGGTGATAATATTAAGGTTAATAAAGAAAATGATTGTAAGGGACAAATTGCATGCATAATGTGTAATATCTGAAAAATGTCAGTGATCATAAATAGGTTGAAGGAATACTGTTGATTTATGGTACAAAAGACAAAAATAGACTGAAGAAATACTGTGTTTATTTGGTGTGGAACACAGAAACTGGTTGAAGGAATGGTGTTTTATGATATGAAGCACAGAAATAGGCTGAAGGAATACAGTGTTTATATGTTCAATAAGATCTATATGTTTATACAGAAATATTACTCGGTTTACAACAGAGTCCTGCTGCATGTCTGCTTTGTAATGAGGTGTAGTTTACTATATTCACAACAAACTTAATTGTATTTTAATAAATTATATGAATGATTGTGTTGTATTTATAATAGTTAACTGTATTAAACTAAAGGGCCATGGGCCGAACTATTTCTTCTGTCGTTGTTTTTGCTTATCTCTGAGACAAGTTTGATATGGAAGTGTTAAATTATTTGTCAACCTGTACTTTACAAGTCTTTAAATATTAAACTGAGAAGCAGTTTAAAGAAAAAGTTTTGAATGACAGATGTCAACAGAATAAAACAAGAGGCCCAGAGGGCCTGTATCGCTCACCTGAATATAATTAAACTAATTGGTATGAAGTAAAGATATAGCACTCCATGGTAAGTACATATGAAATTTCAGAGAGATCCATCCAGTACTTGAGATATAGAGAACAAACTTCAAACAGAGCCCCACCCCTATGCCCCTACGGGGGTAATACCTACCAGTTATACAAAATTGAGTCATCGTCACCCAAGGATGCTCCACACTAAGTAAGGATAAAATCCCTTAATCCCGATGGTCAGAGAAGGATTTTAAAAGTTTTTCCTCTATTTCTCCTATTGGGCCCCACCCTTCTGCCCCCCTCGGAGACCACACCTACTGCTAATACAAAAATGAGTCCCCTTGGGCCAAGGATGCTCCAGACTAAATTAGGATAAAATCCCTTAATCCCTATGGTAGAAGAAGGATTTTAAAAGTTTTACCTCCCTATTGGGCCCCGCCTCTCTGCCTACAGGGGGGGTCAGACACACCGTTTGTACAAAATTGGTTCCCCTTTACCCAAGGATGTTCCACACCAAATCCTTTCATTCCTACAGAAGAAGAAGGATTTAAAAGAATAATTTGCTATGTTTCCCCTATTTGGCCCTTCCCCTCAGGCCCCTGGGGGGCCAGACCCTTGATTTATACAAAATTGGATCCCCTTCACCCAAGGATGCTTCAGACCAGATATGGACCAAATCCTTTCATTCCTACAGAAGGACTTTAAAGAATAATTTGCTATGTTTCCCCTATTGGGCTCCGCCCCTCAGCCCCCAGGGGGGCCAGACCCACCATTTATACAAACTTTGTTCCCCTTCCCCCAAGGATGCTTTTGACCAAATATGGACCAAATCCTTTTATTCCTACAGAAGAAGAAGTATTTTTAAAGAATAATTTGCTATGTTTTCCCTATTGGGCCCAACCGCTCAGATCCATGGTGTATACAAAATTGGTTACCCTTCACCCAAGTATGCTTCAGACCAAATATGGAACAAAATCCTTTCATTCCTACAGAAGAAGGATTTTAAAGAATTTGCTATATTTCCCCTATTGGGCCCCGCCCCTCAACCCCCAGGGAGGCCAGACTCACCATTTATACAAACTTTGTTCCCCTTCCCCCAAGGATGCTTCTGACCAAATATGGAACAAATCCTTTCATTTCTACAGAAGAAGAAGGATTTTGAAGAAGTTGCTATATTTTCCCTATTGGGCCCCACCCCTCAATCCCCTGGGGGGCCAGACCCACCATTTATACAAAATTGGTTCCCCTTTACCCAAGGATGTTCCACACCAAATCCTTTCATTCCTACAGAAGAAGAAGGATTATAAAGAATAATTTGCTATGTTTCCCCTATTTGGCCCTGCCCCTCAGGCCCCTGGGGGGCCAGACCCTTGATTTATACAAAATTGGATCCCCTTCACCCAAGGATGCTTCAGACCAAATATGGAACAAATCCTTCCATTCCTACAGAAGAGGATTTTAAAGAATTTGCTACACTTCCCCTATTGGGCTCAGCCCCCAGGGGGCCAGACCCACCATTTATACAAACTTTCTTCCCCTTCCCCCAAGGATGCTTCTGACCAAATATGGAACAAATCCTTTCATTTCTACAGAAGAAGAAGGATTTTGAAGAAGAATTTGCTATATTTCCCCATTTGGCCTCGCCCCACCATTTATACAAAATTGGTTCTTCTTCACCCAAGGATGCTCCACACCAAATTTCGTTAAAATCCGCTCAGTGGTTCATGACTAGTAGTGTAAAGTTGACTGACAACGGACGCTGCGGTATGGCATAAACTCACCTTGGTCCTTTGGACCAGGTGAGCTAAAAAGTATAGGTGAAGGGATATTTATTCTAGTCCGGTTCCTGGGGGTGACTATATATAGGTTTGCACTCCGCCCGTCCATCCATCTGAGAAATTTGCCTGGGACATATCTTCTATACTATTTCACCTGGAGTAGCCAGATTTGGTGTTCATGGACATCTTGGGATGGCGGATTGCAGAGTGACGAAGGTCACTGTGACCTTTGTGTTTACCTTTGAACTTTACCTTTGAAAAAAGTTTGTCTGGGGCACATCTTCTATACTATTTCACCTGGTGTAACCAGATAATTTGATGTACATGGACATCTTGGAATGGTGGAGTGGAAGAAGTATGTATCTGGATACTTTCCTTACAGTCGATACATCCTGACATAGTGTACTGTTTGGGGACTATAGGCTAACTCTGGGCCAATATATCTTAACATTCCCAACTTCTCGGCTTCCACCTGCCCAATGGAAACCCTGACGCAAATAACGCTCTGAAGGTTCTGCAGCAGGAGCTGTTTTCAGATTGAGTCTGATTAAACACGGCAACACTGTTGTAAGGCTGGCGGCGATATTTTTATCAATTCTGAAATTCTAAGAGATCAATTTCCACAAGACATCATACTGGCTTTAGTGGAAACAGGTCAGAGAAACAAAAGTCATTCTTTTGGTTCAGTAGGTTAATATTTCTATAAATATAACAACACTTCACTGTTATCCTTACAATGTTCTTTATTTATCATAAGTAAAGACTACAGACTTACCAGAAGTCTGATAGAAAGAAAATGACATTTTGTAGACAGCAGGTAAAATAATTGCTTTAAAGCATCAATACATATTTATACTTCACCTTCGTGGTGACTAACTCATGGATAATTTACTTGATATGTAGTAATTAAGCTGAAATACTTTTTGCATGATATTTTAATTATAAAGCTCCTCACATAAACATGTATGTTGATATGTACCTTTCAAAAATACATTCCTTTAATTGCTATGTAAGAACTGTGTGCTATCTTTGACTTATTTAATTTTAAGTTGAGAAAAAAGTGATTTTTCCAGAACTTCACTATATTTTCCAATTTCAAAATAATTCATTTAAATATGGACATAAAAAATCAACATTCATACAATGAATGCTCCTAAATACATATAAATAAGATGATCATGTGATCTACAAACGATATAACAACAAAAACATTCCATAAAAAATATCACTATATAATTAAAACTATTGCACTATATAATATATGACAATAATCAGGTAGCTGAATATCAGTAATTACTTGATCAGAAATAATCTGTAACAACCTCAAAATTATCATATGTCAATGTGTAGTTTATGAACTTACACTTCAGAAACAAATGTCAGTAACACATGGAGGAAAATTAGATCAGACTAGTCAAGGATCTGTATGCTCCCCAGGGAGTTGAGAAAGGTATTGGCTGGTTGCAAAGGCCCTATAACCAAGGATAATACTTTGTGAGACAACCTACTAACTAGGTTGTGATAAAGCGGAATATAAGAACCCCAAATAAGATGCCCCACTTCCACACTAAAGACCCAAATCAAGGTCAAAGGTCAAGATCACAAAAATGTCCCACAAAGTTTACTAATAAAGGTGCACAAGCATGGGAAGTTATAAGATCCTAGCTGCTGTACTTGGTCCATAACTGACCAGACATAAAAAATATGAAATATCCTTCAAATAGAAGAATACAAATTGGACTGGAAAATAAGATGACCCATCTACACCTTGTCATAACATAAGCTGTAGCCTTTCAATCCTCAACTTGTCCGACACCAAAGATGTGACGAAAACATACCAAAATCTCCTACTTACTTTAAAAAATAATGTCTACTCAATAATTAGTTATGAGTGGTTCACTTAATGTTTTAACTTTCTTAAATGGTATTTTGATGGACTTCACAATGCATACAGGTAGGCTAGCACTAATTACTGTACACACAGGTAGACCTCTGTTGCTTCAGGCATATACCAATTACCTTAAATATTTAAATATCTAACACAATCAAAATAGTTAGGGGAAAAAAAACGATTATTTCTTGATAAATATCTGTTACCACTTAAATATCAAAAGTTACATATACAGAGCACCTTGGTTATAATCAATGGAAGGTTAGTGTGGTCACCTTGGTGACACAATGGAAGACTTAAGTTGTTACAGGCTTGTCACAGGAAGGTTAGCATCACACTGCTCCTAGTCACCTTGGTAACAAAATGGAAGACTTAAGTCGTTACAGGCTTGTCACAGGAAGGTTAACATCACACTGCTCCTAGTCACCTTGGTGACACAATGGAAGACTTAAGTCGTTACAGGCTTGTCACAGGAAGGTTAACATCACACTGCTCCTAGTCACCTTGGTGACACAATGGAAGACTTAAGTCGTTACAGGCTTGTCACAGGAAGGTTAACATCACACTGCTCCTAGTCACCTTGGTGACACAATGGAAGACTTAAGT
>NW_018404265.1:101174-110470 GCF_002113885.1 Mizuhopecten yessoensis | reverse complement strand
TGTTGGACTCTAGGACTGACAACAGGGATACAATGTTGGACTCTAGGACTGACAACAGGGATACAATGTTGGACTCTAGGACTGACAACAGGGATACAATGTTGGACTCTAGGACTGACAACAGGGATACAATGTTGGACTCTAGGACTGACAACAGGGATACAATGTTGGACTCTAGGACTGACAACAGGGATACAATGTTGGACTCTAGGACTGACAACAGGGATACAATGTTGGACTCTAGGACTGACAAGTATGAAATGATTCCAGATATCAGAAGGAAAATATAGTGACATTTTGTATTCTCCATTATGTTTTGCTTTTGATGCCAATAAAACAATTATTAGTTTATGCTTTCTTCAATGAGTGCAAAAATAACATGTTACAAATTTATTATCCATAAATCCATTATGGAGTATTGAATGAAATGTACTGGCTGTATTTAGGTCCATATCTGTTACTGTGGTTTGTATTTGTATGCTGTATTTCTGTATCTTACCTGTAACTGTGGTCTGTATGCCTATGCTGTATCTCTGTAACATATCTGTAACTGTGGTCTGTATTTGTATGCTGTATTTCTGTATCTTACCTGTAACAGTGGTCTGTATGCATATGCTGTATTTCTGTATTTTACCTGTAACTGTGGTCTGTATGTGTATGCTGTATCTCTGTAGCTGTGGTCTGTATTTGTTGCTGTATTTCTGTATCTTACCTGTAACTGTGGTCTGTATGTGTATGGTGTGTTTCTATAACATACCTGTAACTGTGGTCTGTATGTGTATGCTGTATTTCTGTATCTTACCTGTAACTGTGGTCTGTATGCCTATGCTGTATTTTTGTCACATACCTGTAACTGTGGTCTGTATTTGTATGCTGTATTTCTGTATCTTACCTGTAACTGTGGTCTGTATGTATATACTGTGTTTCTATAACATACCTGTAACTGTGGTCTGTATGTGTATGCTGTATTTCTGTATCTTACCTGCAACTGTGGTCTGTATGCGTATGCTGTATTTCTGTATCTTACCTGTAACTGCAGTCTGTATGCGTATGCTGTATTTCTGTATGACATTCACTCCCTGGATGATCTTATTACAACAGTTGAGCAACTTGTCCCCTATACTCTCCTCATAGTAGAATCCTGTAAACAGAAACATTTACACACAGGTTACACACGGTAAACTAACATTTACACATCAAAAACGACAAGTTGAAGGAAATCAGAGACTAATATGGTCCTTGACATGATTAAAAAAGCAATTTTCTCTCCGAAAAAAAGACTGATAGTTAATACAGACATAATGTGTCCTTGCCAAACTGGTCCCTGACAAATCTGATAGAGACTTACCATGGCAGTTATCAATATGGTCCCTGACAAATCTGATAGAGACTTATCATGGCAGTTATCAATATGGTCCCTGACAAGTGTGATAGAGACTTACCATGGCAGTTATCAATATGGTCCCTGACAAGTGTGATACAGAGGCTGGCTGTCTGTACTCCGGAACACGTCTGTATCTCCTGGTCTACACCTGACTGGGTGTCACCAACACTGGTCATGCCTGTCAATGTATCACATGTAACTCATAAATAGGATAGCAACACTCTATACACTGAACAAACACAGCAGTACACTCAGTAACAACCTCGCCAAACCCACAACTCTCTATACACTGAACAAACACAACAGTACACTCAGTAACAATGATGTTCTCGCCAAACACACAACACTCTCTACACTGAACAAACACAGCAGTACAATCGGTAACAATGATGTACTCACCAAACACACAACACTCTCTACACTGAACAAACACACCAGTGCACTCAGTAACAATGATGTACTCGCCAAACACACGACACTCTATACACTGAACAAACACAACAGTACACGCAGTAACAATGATGTACTCGCCAAACACACAACACTCTATACACTGAACAAACACAGCAGTACACTCAGTAACAATGATGTACTCGCCAAACACACAACACTCTATACACTGAACAAACACAGCAGTACACTCAGTAACAATGATGTACTTGCCAAACACACAACACTCTACCAACACGTAAATGCACTGTTAAACAAGTGCATAAAGGATTCAGAGACAGTTTAGTCACGTGTTTGATAAGTATATGAAGATATGTTGGGGACTTACTTTGCGGGGTACTGCACAGGGTAGAGGTACTGTTGAAGCTGGAGGTACTGTTGAAGCTGGAAGTATAGTTGAAGCTGGAGGTACTACCGAGGGCGGAAGACCGCTGCAACTGGAAGGGACTCATCCCCTGAGTGCTGTATCGACTGTTACAAAGAAACACCATTGTGTACAGGTATCTAATTTATAATATAATTTTACTTCAGGAATTTGAAGTAAAGTTACTTTCATACACATGACAAAATTTGCAGGTGTAATTTTTACTGTTGCAGGTAAATTTGCTTGGATGTAAAACAGATACTTGCAGTGAGATGTGTGTGTGTTATGATGCTATGCTCATCTCTACAGGGAGATATGTGTGTGTGTTATATTGCTATGCTCATCTCTACAGGGAGATGTGTGTGTGTTATGATGCTTTGCTTATCTCTACAGGGAAATGTATGTGTGTTATGATGCTACGCTCATCACTACAGGGAGATGGGTGTGTGTTATGTTGCTGTGCCCATCTCTACAGGGAGATGTGTGTGTGTGTTATGATGCTACGCTCATCACTACAGGGAGATGGGTGTGTGTTATGTTGCTGTGCTCATCTCTACAGGGAGATGTGTGTGTGTGTGTTATGATGCTGTGCTCATCTCTACAGGGAGTTGTGTGTGTGTTATGATGCTGTGCTCATCTCTACAGGGAGATGTGTGTGTGTAATGTTGCTGTGCTCATCTCTACAGGGAGATGTGTGTGTGCTATGATGCTATGCTTATCTTTACAGGGAGATGTGTGTGTGTTATGTTGCTGTGCTCATCTCTACAGGGAGATGTTTGTGTGTGTTATAATGCTGTGCTTATCTGTACAGGGAGATGGGTGTGTGTTATGATGCTATGCTCATCTCTACAGGGAGATGTGTGTGTGTTATGATGCTGTGCTCATCTCTACACGAAGTGTAACAGGGGTTCAACATTGGTACCTCGGGACAATTACAAGGGTTTTATGATCATACCTTCGAGGAGATTTGCAGGGCGAGTTTTTCTGATCGTGTTCCCAAGTATCACTAGGATCATGAAAGATTTCATCATCGGCCGAATTATCAGCATCATTCTGTTGTAACAAAAGTTTTATATTAGTTGTATAAAATTCACATGCATTATATTTCATATGTGTGAGAGGGAACACTGTACAAATTACGATAAATACATGGTTAGCTCCAAGAGTTAACCTCAAACCTTGTGACAAACTAGTTATGTTATACATTGAAAATATGGCTACAAGTATGTTATTCATATGTTATTAAGGGCCACACCCATCTAGTTCAGATCCTACATCTAACATATCATACAAACCCACCTCCTATCATCCCTAATTTTACACTAGGTGTCTAATCCACGTGATAAAATCCATCATTTTACAAAAATTGCCACACCTACCTGGTAAAGATCCCTCATCTGCATAAGTTTCTCCTCAAACTTGGGTAGGGTCCAGAAAGTACACACTGCCAAATTGGTGTCTGTGACCTTGATCAGGGTCTTGACATGGTTGGTCTCCTCCATGTAGTCCTCACGACTGAACTCCTATACAAATGAAACAATCACAACATATTTAACACTATCATAAGTTTGCAAATTGTTTTACAACATGAAGATTATGACATTGACATCCCCCCTCCCTTGACAAGTCAGATAAGGTAACAAGCTCAATGTACAATCTTAAATGATACAGATTGTCACAGTTCATATTGCTATATTCATATAGAAATCATTTAAATTCATAAACCAATAGTGTAAACATGAATAATATTTAAATTGTCACAAAATTATGACAAACATTTCTAGTTAACAACATTAATTTTTTTAAAGTTTAATCCATGTACTACTTGCTTACCAGATAGGGACAAAACTATTCTTTTTATCCGGATATTTTTAAGGTTTAGACCATTTTTTTAGCTATAAAGTTACTCAACCAGGCCAAATTCAGCATTCACAACCTGCATTCAGTAAGGCAACCGTAGCTGTAGCATTGACGCAAGTATGATCCATGTACTTCTACTAATAGGATTGAAACAATCTCCCTAACCCGACATATAACCAATTCACCACAGTAGGAAGTTAGAATCTGTATCATAAACTAAGTAGAGCAACACTATTGTAATTTATATTGCACTTACAGTTATCCAGGTATAAATGAAACAATTCTTCAAAATCAGTTTTATGTACAGATCCCCCGGCACTTTGTTAATTTGGGATAAATTGATTCAAAAGCTTCACTAATGAGTTTATAAATTTTGGAACCCATATTGGTTTTGTTAAGCCTCAGGATGCCGTCTGTAAATTAACATGCCAATACTCAACTTACCATGTTTTTCTTGAGGTACTGGCTTATTCTATTAGCCTCTCTGAGCAGTAGAGCCACCTTGTACAGGTCAGCTTTCCCTGCCTGAACATCCATCGCCTGGTAACGTTTCGACAGTGAAGTTTCCTGACGTTTCTGCTTGAGTGACTCCAGTCTCCTAGCGACTTTCTGCTTCTCCTCCTCCAGGAGGATGATGAGCGGGGACTTCTCACTAGACACATGGCCGGCAACCTATTGACAATCAAGGTAATAGGATTCAAACTTAGGGGAAATAAATTAACTGTTAACTCTAAATCACCCTAAAGCTGGGATCACTGTTAGTCAGGAATCACAAGGAGTACAGACAGTCAGAGTGAGAATTGATAGTTCTCTACTGTATACTGGTGGGGGGGCCTACAAAAGGGTGCCACACTTACAGACAGTCAGAGTGAGAATCGATAGTTCTCTACTGTATACTGGTGGGGGGGCCTACAAAAAGGTGCCACACTTACAGACAGTCAGAGTGAGAATCGATAGTTCTCTACTGTATACTGGTGGGGGGGCCTACAAAAAGGTGCCACACTTACAGACAGTCAGAGTGAGAATCGATAGTTCTCTACTGTATACTGGTGGGGGGGCTACAAAAAGGTGCCACACTTACAGACAGTCAGAATGAGAATCGATAGTTCTCTACTGTATACTGGTGGGGGGGCTACAAAAAGGTGCCACACTTACAGACAGTCAGAATGAGAATCGATAGTTCTCTACTGTATACTGGTGGGGGGGCTACAAAAAGGTGCCACACTTACAGACAGTCAGAATGAGAATCGATAGTTCTCTACTGTATACTGGTGGGGGGGCTACAAAAAGGTGCCACACTTACAGACAGTCAGAATGAGAATCGATAGTTCTCTACTGTATACTGGTGGGGGGGCTACAAAAAGGTGCCACACTTACAGACAGTCAGAATGAGAATCGATAGTTCTCTACTGTATACTGGTGGGGGGGCTACAAAAAGGTGCCACACTTACAGACAGTCAGAATGAGAATCGATAGTTCTCTACTGTATACTGGTGGGGGGGCTACAAAAAGGTGCCACACTTACAGACAGTCAGAATGAGAATCGATAGTTCTCTACTGTATACTGGTGGGGGGGCTACAAAAAGGTGCCACACTTACAGACAGTCAGAATGAGAATCGATAGTTCTCTACTGTATACTGGTGGGGGGGCTACAAAAAGGTGCCACACTTACAGACAGTCAGAATGAGAATCGATAGTTCTCTACTGTATACTGGTGGGGGGGCTACAAAAAGGTGCCACACTTACAGACAGTCAGAATGAGAATCGATAGTTCTCTACTGTATACTGGTGGGGGGGCTACAAAAAGGTGCCACACTTACAGACAGTCAGAGTGAGAATCGATAGTTCTCTACTGTATACTGGTGGGGGGGCCTACAAAAAGGTGCCACACTTACAGACAGTCAGAGTGAGAATCGATAGTTCTCTACTGTATACTGGTGGGGGGGCCTACAAAAAGGTGCCACACTTACAGACAGTCAGAGTGAGAATCGATAGTTCTCTACTGTATACTGGTGGGGGGCTTACAAAAAGGTGCCACATTTACAGACAGTCAGAATGAGAATCGATAGTTCTCTACTGTATACTGGTGGGGGGGCTACAAAAAGGTGCCACACTTACAGACAGTCAGAATGAGAATCGATAGTTCTCTACTGTATACTGGTGGGGGGGCTACAAAAAGGTGCCACACTTACAGAGTCAGAGTAAGAATCGATAGTTCTCTACTGTATACTGGTGGGGGGCCTACAAAAAGGTGCCACACTTACAGACAATCATAGTGAGAATCGATAGTTCTCTACTGTATACTGGTGTGGGGGGGGGGGGGGGGNTATCAAAATACTGCAATGTCTTGCAATGACTGGTAAATGTGAAGTGTATCCCTAACACAGGATAAATATACAATAAGCTGTAACACTGACCTACTGATATCAGCACAGAGTAAGATCAACTTTACCTTTTTAGCAACCTTTGCCTCCATCTCCTGTCGTCGTCTCCCGGCTACCACCTCCTGTTCCAGCATCTGTAACATACATATGTCATTGTTGTCACACATATCAGTCGCACGAGATATTTCAATTTTATATATTTAATAATTATAAATATTAATCTGTATTATTTATGATTTTTAATTCAGCTTCTCATTTTGAGATGAGGTCCTGTGCCTCCTGACTTACTATTTTCTGTACTTTGAGCTCCTCTATAAGCCCCTGTGCCTCCTGACTTACTATTTTCTGTACTTTGAGCTCCTCTATAAGCCCCTGTGCCTCCTGACTTACTATTTTCTGTACTTTGAGCTCCTCTATGAGGCCCTGTGCCTCCTGACTTACTATTTTCTGTTTCTTGAGCTCCTCTATGAGGCCCTGTGCCTCCTGTCTTGACTGTTCTGCACGCTGGACCTCCTGAGACTGATCCTGAACAACTTTCTCCAGTTTTTTTAGTTTGCCTTCATAGCCTGACTTTTGTGTATTGAGGACCTGCTCTGCTTCCTTTTTGGCCTTTTCCACTTCCTGCATCATCTCCTCTTGAGCCTGGCGCCTGGCCTCCTCAAGTTCTGCCTGTAATCTAGGAATCAGCAAAAATCACCATTAATTTAAAAACAATTAACTTCGTAACTCAGGAACCAAATCCATAGAACCTATTTGCTTTATATAATTTGAGTGGAGAAACCATGACAACAAGCATCAATGTACTGGTTATGAAAAATCTGGAAAAATGTTTTATGGTTACTTAGTCTACTTTTTTTTTTTTATAAAGGGCTTGTTCAGGACTAGACGTACATAACACTTAGCTTCCTTATTAGGACTACATCTGCAAATGAGTAACTTTAAAAATGAACTCCAAAACTACTTTGACCTTGCACATCACAGTTTTTTAAACACACATACCTAGCCTCCTGAACCTGTATCAGCTCCTGTCTGGCAAAGTCAAAATCTCTCATCTCATGACTGGATCCCCCCGGCACCTTGTTGGTCACTTCTTTAGGGTGATTAAACCTGCATGTTGGTGAAAAAGATTTAATATATATATACCGGCATGTATAGGCATATTACTGACTTACAAAAGTCGCCATAATAAGACAATTAAATATTACAAAAACAATCTTATCTTGGAGCAAAAAAATAAATAAATAAAAATTTGTAGCAAAAAGCTTATCAACCTGCTAGTAAAATAGAAATTGATACGTTTGTATGGGTACAGTACATACATACCAGACTATGATAACCCTTTCTGAATCCATCCCAAATAACTCAATTAGCAGCTATTTCCTCAGACCAATACATTTCAACTTTAATAAGTGCACACTGGACTGTGATTTGACCTATTACAAATTGTAATTTTATACATACACTAACCAGAGCATAACAAATTTAAATGTCTGAGATTAACACTTAACACAATGCTATCTCAGGCCTCGTGCCAAAGGTGAAGATGTTTATAATCTGGGATATACAGGATTAATTAAACTCACTTATATACACCACCTACATATGTATATAACCTAGAGAACATCTCAAAGGTCAACATTATATTTAGCCCAGTAAGGAGTTCACAGGTCAATATTATATAAAGCCCAGTGGAGGGCTCACAGGTCACCAATATGTTTTTCCTTACTATTTTTATTACATGATTGATGGTAATATAGAGAAAGAAAAAAATCAAAACTGCACAGAAATTGTTTGAAATGCATTCATTATAAAAACCCTGAAACCTAATGCATAGTTAACAACTCTGTCTACTGATGAAAAATAGTGTTCTCACTTCATTTGGGTACTCGGTCTCATAAAATTATAAACCGATTATGCAATCGATCATCAATCTGTTCACTACTTCTGACTACAAACTGATTATGGATTATGTTTTTAAACCCATTGCCCATATCAGCACTATTCACTACTATGTCTACTGTCCAGGCGTCACTGTTTCAGACATTGGCGTGTAGGACTTTATTCACTACTTTGTCGACTGTCCAGGCGTCACTGTTTCAGACATTGGCGTGTAGGACTTTATTCACTACTATGTCTACTGTCCAGGCGTCACTGTTTCAGATATTGGCGTGTAGGACTTTATTCACTACTATGTCTACTGTCCAGGCGTCACTGTTTCAGATATTGGCGTGTAGGACTTTATTCACTACTATGTCTACTGTCCAGGCGTCACTGTTTCAGATATTGGCGTGTAGGACTTTATTCACTACTATGTCTACTGTCCAGGCGTCACTGTTTCAGATATTGGCGTGTAGGACTTTATTCACTACTATGTCTACTGTTCAGGCATCACTGTTTCAGATATTGGCGTGTAGGACTTTATATTCACTACTATGTCTACTGTCCAGGCGTCACTGTTTCAGATATTGGCGTGTAGGACTTTATTCACTACTATGTCTACTGTTCAGGCATCACTGTTTCAGATATTGGCGTGTAGGAAATCCTTTCGTAAACCATCAAAAGTAAAACAACACGTATCTGTCCTGTACTATTGGTTCTTACAGCCACAGCTTATCCAGACTGTTTTTGTACAGCATTACAAGGATACCCCCCCTGGCAGGCATTATTTGTAGGAATACTTGTGCTCTGTTTGTAAAGCTTAGCAGACTTCAATTATCAGTGTAACTGACCTTAATTCATGATACTCTCAGTATAGACAAATCCACAGACCTGTGGTAAGTAGCAGCATACTCCACCACAGAGCCATGATGACAATCTGAACAGAAATATCAGATACCTGGATACCGCCCCCCC
>NW_018404265.1:65914-100937 GCF_002113885.1 Mizuhopecten yessoensis | reverse complement strand
TGTATCTTTGTATAAAATAGCTCACCTGGATAACCTGCCCCTCCCCCACCAGTATGTATCTTTGTATCAAATAGCTTACCTGAATAACCCCCCCTCCCCCACCAGTATGTATCTTTGTATCAAATAGCTTACCTGGATACCCCCTCCCCCACCAGTATGTATCTTTGTATCAAATAGCTCACCTGGATAACCCTCCTTCCCCACCAGTATGTACCTTTGTATAAAATAGCTTACCTGAAGTAGTGATCTCCTCCAAGTATGACACGGTCCCCCTGTAGTAATCAGACAAAAGTAGTGTTCACATTCAACAGGCCGTACAAATATTGGTAACAGGCCGTACACTTGTCAGTTAGCACCACACGCAGCTACATATTTCGGTCAGGGGTGAATTTTGAGTATTAATAGAAACTCTTCAATCTTCATCCAAGTCCTAGCTCAATTTCCTGTATAAGATCTACAGACTTTACCAAAGAAGCTATGGCAGTTTCACAAATATGATAAATACATTGCAGTTTATACAGGTAGTCAACTTAAGTAGATTTGACTTGTCTTTGCGACAGTTACAATAAGACAGTACCAAATTAAAGGTCTTATGGTCCCTGGCTTGGCTGGAATTTACCCATTGTATGAAAGATTGTACGATTAACATCAAGTTATTGTTGATCATTAACTAGGTGTACAATTGTTTTTCATCACTGACTGATGTTATGTAGTATAGGAGATGGTAGATGGTTTCTGACAATTAACACATCATAAAACAATAACAACTCCGCAAAAACCCATTAAATTTCAATTTTACAATGTTTCAATGATCAGAGATTTTTTTCCACAGATGTAGTATGTTGCAAGATTAATTAGTAAACAATGAATTTCTTTGAACACTACCTCAGAATGAGACACTTTAATCTTTATTTCAGAGGAATCTTTGTTATTCTGTGGTTGAAAGCCCCATGAGATACAGATCACTACAGGTTAACCGTTTAAAGGTCCTCTAATGATTTTATCAGCATGTTATCTGATCAATGACGTTTATACCGACACACACACTAGTATTGGTGCGAACCTGAGGTGTATATGGACACACCCCAAGGCATTGGTCCGAGCCTGAGGTGAGCACAAAATCAACGGCCGACACCTGGGGCAGAATTCATCTGTTCTATGATCATAATGTAAACAAACAGGGTCGACCAAAGAGCCAGCAAAGTCCCCCAAACAATACCAGACTAAAGTGTGACGACTGATTAGTTATCTCCCATCTGTACACAGCCTCACACTCCATATATACATCACACCTTCCACTCAATGACATAATAGTAAATGCATTTCTAGTTCACAGAAATTATCTAATCAATTTGATGACAGAACTACCAAGTATTCATGCACATCACATCTAATAATGATTTGGTATTACAGGTTTTAAATATGATTATCAATAATGTGTTTATAACAAACCAAGACATCTCAATATCGTTATCTACAGTTCAACTTCAGCACTTTCTTCATCAGTCAAGTGAATCCCATCAAACACATCCAGAGAAAATTTGACATACAAACAAGACAATAGAGCAAAAGTAAGGGATCAGTAGTCAACAAGCAAAATTTTATTTAAAGAAATAAATTGCCTTATTAGGTGAGAGGCCCAAATTTGGCCCAAACACTTAGTTGTTAAATCTCAGAAATTGTAGCGAATTATTTTGCAAATATCATCTACAGCTTCCACAAGTAAATAAACAAATGTTCTGGTGTAAATATAAAATTAGCAAGGTGCTATACTGACGTGATGAAGGATGGAGGGCTCCGATACACAGTTACCATTCACGTAGGTGGGAGCATCCCCGATCGGTGTAACGGTAACCACGCTGTCAACATTGTTGATGATGCTGCGTGAAAGTGGATAAAAATGTTTATAATTCTTGATGGAAATATCATTATGTCACGCGATGTATCATAGGATGGTAACTGCATACTGCTGTACACTGTATAGAGGATATATAACAGTGTCTTCAGTAATACCAAATATATTTCACTGATGTGGCTAATATTTTGATATCTTTTACGAGTGTGCAGTAAAAAGTATAACTTTTATAGAATAAACAATTTTCAATATTTCACTGGTAAAAATGTTTTTGGTTTTTTTACTAACACAACACATATTATGGTATTTTTTTTTTACTTAACCCACACTTATTGCAAATTCTTATTGAAACAGAATCAACCTCTTCAAACTAATGTCATTCCCTTGTGGTCGTTATGATTTTATTGTCTAGTCATACTTTCTATAACAGTTAGTATTTCAGGCATTAAGGAAAGGTTCTATAGTACATGTAATGAGGTGTCCTACCAATGGTTGTCGGCAATGAGGGCGCCACTGAGCTGTATTTCGTGGTCCGAGCTGGCACACATGCGTCCGACACGAGTCTGGCCTTCCTTAATGATGTACAGTAACATCTCAGACAGCTGGGGGTCCTCATTCAGGTTCACCAAGTTGGGCTGTTTGTTGTCAACTTTGAATGCCACACCTGATTTCTGGAACATGTAAAACATAATCATAAACAAATAGAAGAGAGGACAGGAACTATCAGTAAGCAATTCACAGTCACCTTAAATCCTAGTCTAATTTTTTTCAGTGTATATTAGTGAAGGAAATAGCAAACTTGTCTATTTTTGACTGTGATCACATGGTGTCTTTCTCCTGATTTCTGTTTAATAAGTACTATAATCCCATTATGAGCACGAGTAAGTAATAGCAGAACGTACCTCTAGTTGCTTAGATTCAGCCACCTTCCTTTCCTCAGACTGTACCAATCGTCGCTGCCAGGACCTGAAATCGTAAACACAGCTTTAGATATAGTGGACAGAAGTGAAGTAGTGATATAGCCTATCCTAGCTTTAGATATAGTGGACAGAAGTAAAGTAGTGATATACCCTATACTAGCTTTAGATATAGGGGACAGAAGTGAAGTAGTGATATCCCCTATACTAGCTATAGATATAGTGGACAGAAGTCATTTAGTGATATACCCTATACTAGCTATAGATATAGTGGACAGCAGTGAAGTAGTGATATAGCCTATACTAGCTTTAGGTATAGTGGACAGAAGTGAAGTAGTGATATGCTCTATACTAGCTTTAGGTATAGTGGACAGAAGTGAAGTAGTGATATACCCTATACTAGCTTTAGGTATAGTGGACAGAAGTGAAGTAGTGATATAGCCTATACTAGCTTTAGATATAGTGGACAGAAGTGAAGTAGTGATATAGCCTATACTAGCTTTAGATATAGTGGACAGAAGTGAAGTAGTGATATAGCCTATACTAGCTTTAGATATAGTGGACAGAAGTGAAGTAGTGATATAGCCTATACTAGCTTTAGATATAGTGGACAGAAGTGAAGTAGTGATATAGCCTATACTAGCTTTAGATATAGTGGACAGAAGTGAAGTAGTGATATAGCCTATACTAGCTTTAGATATAGTGGACAGAAGTGAAGTAGTGATATAGCCTATACTAGCTTTAGATATAGTGGACAGAAGTGAAGTAGTGATATAGCCTATACTAGCTTTAGATATAGTGGACAGAAGTGAAGTAGTGATATAGCCTATACTAGCTTTAGATATAGTGGACAGAAGTGAAGTAGTGATATAGCCTATACTAGCTTTAGATATAGTGGACAGAAGTGAAGTAGTGATATAGCCTATACTAGCTTTAGATATAGTGGACAGAAGTGAAGTAGTGATATAGCCTATACTAGCTTTAGATATAGTGGACAGAAGTGAAGTAGTGATATAGCCTATACTAGCTTTAGATATAGTGGACAGAAGTGAAGTAGTGATATAGCCTATACTAGCTTTAGATATAGTGGACAGAAGTGAAGTAGTGATATAGCCTATACTAGCTTTAGATATAGTGGACAGAAGTGAAGTAGTGATATAGCCTATACTAGCTTTAGATATAGTGGACAGAAGTGAAGTAGTGATATAGCCTATACTAGCTTTAGATATAGTGGACAGAAGTGAAGTAGTGATATAGCCTATACTAGCTTTAGATATAGTGGACAGAAGTGAAGTAGTGATATAGCCTATACTAGCTTTAGATATAGTGGACAGAAGTGAAGTAGTGATATAGCCTATACTAGCTTTAGATATAGTGGACAGAAGTGAAGTAGTGATATACCCTATACTAGCTTTAGATATAGTGGACAGAAGTGAAGTAGTGATATACCCTATACTAGCTTTAGATATAGTGGACAGAAGTGAAGTAGTGATATACCCTATACTAGCTTTAGATATAGTGGACAGAAGTGAAGTAGTGATATACCCTATACTAGCTTTAGATATAGTGGACAGAAGTGAAGTAGTGATATACCCTATACTAGCTTTAGATATAGTGGACAGAAGTGAAGTAGTGATATACCCTATACTAGCTTTAGATATAGTGGACAGAAGTGAAGTAGTGATATACCCTATACTAGCTTTAGATATAGTGGACAGAAGTGAAGTAGTGATATACCCTATACTAGCTTTAGATATAGTGGACAGAAGTGAAGTAGTGATATACCCTATACTAGCTTTAGATATAGTGGACAGAAGTGAAGTAGTGATATACCCTATACTAGCTTTAGATATAGTGGACAGAAGTGAAGTAGTGATATACCCTATACTAGCTTTAGATATAGTGGACAGAAGTGAAGTAGTGATATACCCTATACTAGCTTTAGATATAGTGGACAGAAGTCAAGTAGTGATATGCTCTATACTAGGTCAAACATATAGCCAAGAAAAGTTAAACAAAGTAGTAAAATAATTAAAAGTCAGCACAAAATCTTACGGTACATGGTCTCTCATCAAATCATGGCCCTGCCAGCCTACCTTGTGATTTCCTCCATTTCCCTCTCACGGGTCAGGAGCCTCTCTTTGAGGCTGGCGATCTCCACGAGGCTGGCTGTGTGGGTGTCGTCTGTCATATACACAGAATGGTTCCTCAGCCTCTCTATCTCCGCTCTGAGTTCTGTACGCACAAACATACAATAGATTACAAAGCACACACTTATTTCAAACAATGTTCTCACTAAGTTTTGAAATAGGTGGTTGGCTTGAAAAAAAACACCTGGTTAAATGTTTGAAAAAATCCAAGCATGGAAAATGAACCATGATACCCATAACGACTTGAGGACAGGTGTAACTTTTCATCAATTGTGTATTCCGATATGTCATTATTTGTGAGCGAGACATATGCAACCACATTTAACAAGTTAATAAGATGTCGCCTACAAATTTGATTCATAGTTTTCATCAAAGATATAACATAGCATGTGCTGTATGATTCTTCTCCTCAGTTCAGTATATCTGTTTGTAGTGACTAGGGGTACATTCGCGTATCCAACTGAAACGGTTGAACCTGTAAAGAAAACGACAGGCACAGATTTGGACCGAGGCTGACCTCAGGAAAATTTGGCACGTGTAGATTGAGGGGTCCAGACGTACCTGACCAAAACTAAAATGCTAACTATTGCCAGTTTGCATTTTTTCTTTCTAAAACAATATCAAGCCACATGTAGTTTTTAAGATACGTTATGTAATTCAGTAGACGCATGAAAGAAGGCCATAACATTGTTGATACATTGTTTTTTATTCTCCGAAACTGTGCATTTTTAGCTCTGCTTATAGAATGGTCCAAGTGCGTTCGTTTATCATGGAATGTTTCTGCGCCACACGTACCGTTTCAACCGGGATACGCCAATGTAGCCTAGCTGGTTACTAAACTGACATATGACCCGAACAGTGGAACCTTGTTACACTGACACCATTAGTTAAGCAAAGTTTTGGCATTATAAACAGATTTTGTGATATATATCGAGGGATCATGTCACTAAGAAGTACAGCATACAAGTCACAAACAGAGGTTACTCCCGTGGACTTACCCCGGATGATCTTAGCCTTCGGATCCTCATTGACACGTGCCATGTTGACAATGGACCTGGCCTGGCTGGCATATGTAGGCGGAGTTAAGGCTAATATATCTTAATTGTTCATTGCAATTCTAACAAAATTACAATCTATAGATCCTGTGAGGGGATATCTCATTCTCCCACCCTTCACAAATGTGTCTCCCTTTTAAGCCAGAAAAGATCAGCTTGTCACCTCCTAGGGGGAGATAGCCTTGTGCATAACAAAAGTATGACGTCACGTCATCAATGCATTGACGTCACATCAACAGTACAGCAGACCATGGAAGACAACTCAGGATTTGTTGGGAAAACATGCAACCGATGCTTATATTTCATGCAATCACCGCTTGTCGGCAGATTTGTGAGTGAAACAGGATGGGAGAAGAACACTCATCCCCTACCTTGAGGGTGTGACACAGAAATCTCCAACCCTCAGGATGATATTCTCGAATGTCTTACCTTCGGCAAAGCCTTGAGTAAGACATCAAGACTATCATCCCTCGGGTTGGAGATTTCTCTGTCACACCCTCATGGTGGGATGATTCTATTATTCCATAATTCCTGTGAGGAATATTCAACGTTATACGCATAATGATAAGGATATCGAAGAGTGCTCAGCGTCTCCTCAATGTGTTGAATGGACGGACTGATGGTGGCGATCATGGCTGTCTTTGAGTTGCCTCCCAGACTCTCCTTCAGTAGCCTGCATACAACACACATATCAGTTAGAAAACATATAAACAATGGTATACATATGTATAGCATTGCCACTTCATAATCTTACAAAATCCTCTTAGCAATCATAGGACTATGAATGTCAAGTACTAAGCCAGATCACACTTATTTCCATCCATGTTCAATAGAAAAGACTGGGTATTGACAGCTGTTGTTTTTCACATACAACTTTGCTACAGCCATACACATGTGCTATGCACTGTCCAACGAGTAAGACATTCTAATCATATGGTAGAAATTTGAATTACTAGTTCACTTGCTTATTACCACTACCCAAAACTGACTTTTGTTAAGAGTCATAAGGAATATGAATAGATGACAGATTACAGAAAGTTAAACATAATTGACTTACTGTTTTGTGTGTGGTGTGGGAGGGGGTTGTGGGTAGGTAGTGTAGCGTTGGGATTGGGCTGAAAAAAGGATAGTCTTGGTAATGTGTAAAGACGGGGAGGTTTTGTTGGTGATTGGTATGGAGGAAGCTTAGGTGATATTGTGGGGGTAGGAGAATGGCTTAAGACTACACAGGTAGTGGAGATGGTGTGGGGGTAGGAGTAGTGCTAAGGCTACACAGGTAGTGGAGATGGTGTGGGGGTAGGAGTAATGCTAAGACTACACAGGTAGTGAAAATGATGTGGGGGTAGGAACAGTGCTTAGACTACACAGGTAGTGGAGATGGTGTGGGGGTAGGATTAGTGCTTAGACTACACAGGTAGTGGAGATGGAGTGGGGGTAGGAGTAGTGCTTAGACTACACAGGTCGTGGAGATGGTGTGGGGGTAGGATTAGTGCTTAGACTATACAGGTAGTGGAAATGGTGTGGGGGTTGGAGTAGTGCTTAGACTACACAGGTAGTGGAGATGGTGTGGGGGTAGGAGTAGTGCTAAGACTACACAGGTAGTGGAGATGGTGTGCGGGTAGGAGTAGTGCTTAGACTACAGAGGTAGTGAAGATGGTGTGGGGTAGGAGTAGTGCTTAGACTACACAGGTAGTGGAGATGGTGTGGGGGTAGGAGTAGTGCTAAGACTACACAGGTAGTGAAGATGGTGTGGGGGTAGGAGTAGTGCTTAGACAACACAGGTAGTGGTGATGGTGTGGGGGTAGGAGTAGTGCTTAGACTACACAGGTAGTGGAGATGGTGTGGGGTAGGATTAGTGCTTAAGACTACACAGGTAGTGGAGATGGTGTGGGGTAGGAGTAGTGCTTAGACTACACAGATAGTGGAGATGGTGTGGGGGTAGGAGTAGTGCTAAGACTATACAGGTAGTGGAGATGGTGTGGGGGTAGGAGTAGTGCTTAGAATACACAGGAAGTGGAGATGGTGTGGGGGTAGGAGTAGTGCTAAGACAACACAGGTAGTGGAGATGGTGTGGGTCAGGAGGTGACAGGAGTGATGAGTGAAGAATTATAGGTGGGTAGGTACTGTGGAGGGAGAGGGGTGGTGTGGAAGTTGTTGTGATGGGATCGAGTGTTGTGAGAGATATACGAGGAAGGTTAGGTGGAGTGGTGTTCAGCGGAGTGTGGGGGATGTGGAAGGTGTTGGGAGGTATTTTACTGACCATGTGAGGACAGAGTCCCTGTAGGGGATGTAGGACTTCCTCTTCCTGTTGTTACTGAGGGCCTGGTCAGACAGAGAACTGATCACCTTGCCTAGGGTCAGCAGTGACTTGTTGATATTGGCTCCTTCCTGTCACAGAAATATCATCATGAGCTTTTGTCAAGCACTTCACATTTAAGAAAATAAGCAGTAACTATCTTTAATAAGTGATAATAATCTTACAATAGAAATCTTTATCTAAGGCTTTTCATTTCTGACCTTATTGGTTAGACACTCACCCTTACCCTCTGATACGTGCGGAGTTAAAACATTCATATTTAACCTCTGACCCAATGTGTTAGTCACCCCTAACAGCTAACCAAAGGTACATGACCCTTATTATAAACCTCCGGCCTAAGGTGTTTGAACTTCACCCTTCACCTGCGACCTAACTTAAAGGTAAGACCTTCACCCTTAACCTCTTACCTGAGGTATTAGATACTCACCCTTAACCTTTGACCTGAGGTGTTGGCCTGGGACTGGCGCTCACTGCCAGCAAGGTCGACAAGGTTGATTTTACTGGTGGTTGAATGGTCATGTTCTTCTCCCTCCAGTTCCTCTGTCTGGAAAAACACATAATTAAATCAATACCTGTAATACACAGGAATGGTAATCTTCCTTTACTAAAGTTACACAAAATATTGGTTAGTAGTTTAAATTTGACTCAATATTTTTGTGTGTACTTATATTTCTGCCTTATATGGGTTAGTTACATTTCCAGCCACATTTCCCTGTGACTTTCCTTACACAGGATTTTTAGGGTACACAGATTGGACTGGAAATCAAAGTAGATGGTACTATCCTGTATTAGCTATTCATCAATGGAGACATGGGTGCTGCTGCATACAACATTGGGGGTATTGTTTTAAAAAGTTCAAGGACAAAAACAAATGGTATTAAGGCGAAAAGATTTAAAGGGGTTTTTGGCAATTTTCAAAAAAGCATTATTGAAGTTAAGATTACTCTTCTACATTTATAACAAAAATAATCAAAAATATAATTTATTATCTACCTACCAATTTTTTTCAGACATGTAATAGGAAAAAAATCCACTATTTTTTTGCTTGTTTGGCCTAACTTGTCAAAAAAATATGAGTAAAAAATATTGTTAAACCTATTTTCCCTCAGGGTTATGAATTGGGATAGGAGCAGAAAGGTCATTGAAGCCTTGGGAATAATACATAGTATTCCAATGTATAACCTAAGATAAACATGTTCTTCATCTACATACCAGAATCCCTCAGTAAACATATCGGTATTATCATTAGCATACTGTACAGTTGCTTATTTTCAAAGGGGAAAAGTTCATGGATTAGTAACTAGTGATTCGTGAGATTTTCATTTCACGAATCACCACTACATTAAACAAATATATTTTTATTACTTTTTCCTTTTTTATATACTACATGTAGTAAAATATCATCAAAACACTTCCCCGTGTTTGTGTGAGTACCAGTGTGTAGACACTTCCCCGTGTTTGTGTGAGTACCAGTGTGTAGACACTTCCCGGTGTTTGTGTGAGTACCAGTGTGTAGACACTTCCCTGTGTTTGTGTGAGTACCAGTGTGTAGATACTTACCCGTGTTTGTGTGAGTACCAGTGTGTAGACACTTCCCCGTGTTTGTGTGAGTACCAGTGTGTAGACACTTCCCTGTGTTTGTGTGAGTACCAGTGTGTAGATACTTACCCGTGTTTGTGTGAGGTATCAGTGTGTAGATACTTCCCCGTGTTTGTGTGAGTATCAGTGTGTAGATACTTCCCCGTGTTTGTGTGAGTACCAGTGTGTAGACACTTCCCCGTGTTTGTGTGAGTACCAGTGTGTAGATACTTACCCATGTTTGTGTGAGGACCAGTGTGTAGATACTTACCCGTGTTTGTGTGAATACCAGGGTGTAGACACTTACCCGTGTTTGTGTGAGTACCAGTGTGTAGACAGTTACCCGTGTTTGTGCGAGTACCAGTGTGTAGACACTTACCCGTGGTTGTGTGAGTACCAGTGTGTAGACACCTACCCGTGTCTGTGTGAGTACCAGTGTGTAGACACTTACCTGTGTTTGTGTGAGTACCAGTGTGTAGATACTTACCCATGTTTGTGTGAGGACCAGTGCGTAGATACTTACCCGTGTTTGTGTGAATACCAGGGTGTAGACACTTACCCGTGTTTGTGTGAGGACCAGTGTGTAGACACCTACCCGTGTTTGTGTGAGTACCACTGTGTAGACACTTACCCGTGTTTGTGTGAGTACAAGTGTGTAGACACTTACCCGTGTTTGTGTGAGTACCAGTGTGTAGACACTTACCCGTGTTTGTGTGAGTACTAGTGTGAAGACAGAATGGGACCGGCTACTCTTGTCATTCATCCCAGTAGCAGCTGTGGCCCGGTTCTTGTTTCCCAGGTTAATCCAGCCCTGAGAGTGACAGTGTACATGTTAACATCAATAGTCATCCGTTCATTATAAACAATTAAATATCGAACAATTAGGAGAGGGAGATCTGCCCTTATACAGTAATGTCATTTATAGTGTTTTATATTTACCTCAACATCCTCAAAGGAGTTGGTGACGTAGGTCGATAATCCCTCGACGTAGGGACCGAGGGATGGGTGTTCACGCACTTTCAGCTGTAATACATAACATATGATATGTTTCTCAGGAATAAATATTCAAATCTAGATCGTACACAACCAACTATGCCGTCATATATCTTTTATAACCACAATCATGCCAACTACAGACATGATTAAGCATGAAGCTCAATATCGATACTGAAATATAATGTCATTTTGTGTTAAATATATACAACTTAAAAATGAATATGGAGTAAGCAGGAATCATCAGCAACTGAACTACAGCTTAAGTATAATATTTCCTAATTTGTAGTATACTAGCTTTGTACTTACTGTAGGTTTCTTGCCTCCCTTATCTTTGTACGAGGCCAGCAGGTCATGTATCTTCTCATTGTAGATCTCAAAGAAACTAATCTCAACATTGATCTTCACCTGGATTGAAATATAATATATATGTAGCTTATTAAGTAAGAAAATGTATCTATTCCTTCCACAATACTTAATTTTACCTTTTCAATGACAACATTTTATTTATGCAGGTTGAGATTCATTCATTTTGTTTCACTTTGACCCGTTAAACCATTAACTGATGGACTCTGTAGGCAGTGATCAATCTACACTTTATTTAATGGTCCTTTTCAACTGTACTGCTAAAAACAATGGGTCCCACAATGTTAAATTTCAGTATTTCCAGAAATTCTACGAGTACAATGTATTCTACGAGTATAGGATTTGGGACTTGTGTGTAGATTTATCACTGTGTAAGGAATATCCATGTCTGCTTTGGACTCAAAATGAATACATTCAGTTAAGGTTTATAAAATTTCTACCTGTGTCGAGTACTTTACACATTTAAATACCAGCACAGGTTCTCATTCCGATCCACTGATTACCTGATGAGACGTCACAGACAGTGATTACCCTGTCTGCTACAGGTCGTCAGTAATATGTGTAACAAGACAACATTGTGTATACGATCAATCAACCCAGGAACAATACGTCTGTGGAACCAGAGCTTTCCACACCTGTGATTCTCACTATCGGTCTGAACCAGCTGTTATTTCCATTATCACAAATCTATACATTCTTTTCCTCACAGAATTCTTGTAGTAATTTAATATATTATTATATTGTATGTGTGAATGAATACTTGAATTGTTACAGAAAATTCCAGTGTTTCCTGTAATAACATGTTCATACATAAATCTACATTTAGAAATGTGTGTATTTATAAAGTTAGGGTGTAACAGGTCACTAGGTTATTTTAATAAACCTGTAAGTGTATCCTTTTGATCACAGCATTGTTATCAACACCTGGCAAAGATCCACAGGGTAAACACTATCATTCCGACCTCAAAGTAACGGAGGGTACCACTCGGACTCCAACAGGCAGTGGATTAGGACAGCTCTATCTCATAATCATATTATCAATATTGACCATATTACCTAGACCTCTGGTCGTTATTGACCAAGTTAAAGTGTCTAAGAGATGACCGAAACTAAAGCCAATCTTATGGTGGCATCAACACGTTATCAATATTGTCATTACCTATCAAATGTCTTTGTTTCACTCTGTTCCTCGTTATACTCTGTGAGTAAAATCTTCAGGTTTCTGAGCGAGAAATATCACCAGTTCTCTGGTATATGTAGCAGGATTATCAGAAATAGAACCTCTTTTACTAGATTTCAATATTAAATTCAAAACAAGAGGCCTGTGGGCCTTTACGGTCACTTGAGCTGTAAAACAATTGTAATTTGTTGTTGTGATGTGACAAAAATAAATAGTATAAACCTAAAAATGGCTTTTAATTAACTGTGGTTTGGCAGTATAAAATATTGGTTCTTTTTGTTAGGGTCTTAAAAAGCACCTTATATTTAGGTCATAGGACCTTTCAATCCATGAAGTGGAGAACAGGTGAAAATTTTAACTGTCTATAAGGATGAGCAACGGACAAAGAGTGATTACACCAGGTCAACTAAGATTTTAAAACAACAAATGTCATATTCTGATCCAGGTTCTACGTAAGTAAGTCAACACTGACAGTGACATTAATATTAATGGTTATGTACAACTCACAAATACTATGCAGTGATAAATTTAAAATGCAAGTCCTGAGCCCTATACTCCTAGAACTATGACTTGAATATACTGCCATTTAAAAGGTAGGACCTGTAGTCATTAGAATACATTGGGAGAGGACATAGACAACCTAACAGTAGACTTCCACATGGGAGAGGACATAGACAACCTAACAGTAGACTTCCACAGACCATGTACTTTATACTAATAATATGGTAATTGTATATACTGGTAACCTCATACAGCATAAAGGGGTTATCCTCATAATTAAGTTAATTAATATTTATCTCGTTTTCAATAATGATATTGGACAAACACAAGCCATATAGAAGCTATAAAGTGTATATATTGAAATCAAACAGAAAGTAAATTAAGTCTCTTATAACACAACTGTGTATAAGTTGTGTCTACTAGCTCTTGTGTATTAGTTGTATGCCTGTCCAAATACGTAAATGTTTATAATGAATGATCTTTTAAACCTCAAACGACAAAAATAAATATTATCCCACTAGAACTTTTAACATGTTTTCCCTAATAAAAGTAATGAGATCTGTTGTAATAATTCCAATGACTGCCGGTGTCCTATAAAATTTCCATCCCCGTGAAATACTCATCCGGATGGATATTTTATGCATAAAATACTCATCCGGATGAATATTTAATGCATTAAATACTCATCCCCCCCATAAAATATTCATCCCCCCTAAAAATTATCATTTTTTTTTACACAAATACAAACTTTATAGCATTATTACATCATGTTACCTGTAATACATGGTTCCTGTATGTCTATCCAGGTAATTATAATACACAGGGTGTCACCTGTGTGGGGACTGGGACCCTGGGGGCTTATCAATACAGGTGAGAGATAGGTGACACTGCATGGTGACCAGCACACAGGTGTGGCTCAGCTTTACACAGGAAAATAAACAGCCTTATAATGAATGATAGTTAAACAAAGAAATACACTGAAGTTTAAAAAACATTAAAATCTTAAGTTTTGATAATTCACAAAAGGTTATAATAATGCAACTTGCATTGGTACTGATCTGAATGCTGAATTTTGTAGAGTGTATTCTGAAAAGAAGTGTTATGTTTAAACTTTCTTGATATCACAGTTGATTTCTGACATTTTAATATATCAACCTCCATCTTCCCCAACAANATGACAGGTGTCGATCACGTACAAAAACAAACAATCAGAACGAAAACTGGTGACACTGTTACCTGTTTACCAAGGTAATTGCCAAAAGATTCAATATTGATAATGACTAGAATTCTAAACATTGTAGGTGTGACTCAGATTTGGTTGCTTATACGTAACAACTTCAGAGCCACGATTTAAATTTGTGTTCCTTAATTTGACAACCCTACGTGTTCTGATGCCGTTTTATGCTGGTGTTGAAACTTTCTATTAATTCACTTGATAATTGACAGTCTATGGTCTTTGACATTGCTTATATATATCAAACTAATTATCATTCAGTCTTAAACTGTGACCAATGCAATTTTTCACAATGACATAATTTTATTGAACAGGACTTCAACAACAACGTAGTGTGATCGGAAACCCTCCTGTCACTGTTGTATAGAGACAATAGTCCAATATGGTGTACCAGTACTTTTTATTTCTTATGTTAAATATGGCATGACACCCCTCGATACTTTGTGGTGATGTCAGGTTATATTTACACAAAACCATTAAAGTGTCACACTTGAGACATACAAATGATTCTATAACATCTCTGTAAATGAACGGTCCGTATCAAGGAATCGTAAGAATTTTGTCATTAGTTCTACCGTGTAGATGAGAGTAAACCTAACTGACAGAGTTATAGGGGACTGGTTTATAATGGCTTCGGCCCACCCTATAATGAGCAGCGTTAACGATAGTTAAAGGGTAGTATTGTGTGTCCCTTCAACACAATGACCAAATACCTGGACAGATTACTGGGACAGAGGCTTAGCTACCATAAACACTGGATCAGGCTAATAATAATTCATAAATATTACCGGCTCTGAACAAGACTCCTAGACCAGTTACTTGTATATATAAAAAAATATTAATAGTTCCATCACTGAAATTTATCAGTAAATCTTGAAATTGTATGTAAATTATTCATATAAATAATAGATTTTTTCTTATCTAATTTAACGTGTTTCTATCACTGAAATTATCTAGCAAATAATATATTCTTAATAGATCATCTTTTTCTAAAGTTAAATAATAATTTAGGTAGACATATATTTATGGTAGGGAGCTATTAATAGAGATCTAGAGAGAACTGTAAAAGTATACTCCATCATTACATCACAATCTTCTTGGTGTTCTTAAAAACATTCTAATTAAATCACAACAATTCCTTATAATTAATGACTGAATTAAATCTTTGGACTTCGGATACATGTATATCTACATATCACCCTAGACACACATGACACATATACTGTAAACTGGCCAACCTTACACAGGCCGACAACCTTACACAGGCAGACAACCTTACACAGGCAGACAACCTTACACAGGCAGACAAACTTACACAGGCAGACAACCTTACACAGGCAGACAAACTAAGTGACAGATACACAGGCAGACAAACTAAGTGACAGATCTAAAGATGTTGTAAGAATTAAGAACAATGATCATGACTCTATTTCATAATATGTCGATGTAAAATGTCAGTTGAAGCTGTTTTATGCAACAAATTAATTGAGGGTGAAAACCCAGAGCTAAGGAAAATATGAATTTAACGTACAAAAACAATGGTAAACCTTTACTATAAACTACAATAATTCTATCTTTACAAAGTTCCATACACTGGGTCGTTGGTGCACTCGTACCATTACTGATCCTGGTTTAGGAGCAGACAATGACACGGGCATCTCTTGATCAACTCTACCTCTGTACAGTGTTGACATAATAACAAAGGACACTTCGTATGTAGGTGTATCAATGGAGTTGTTTTGTGTTACAATATCTCTTTATGTGTAGTTTACTATTACAAAACAATTCCCAAATGTTGAAAACCATTGAATAATCAGTCTTGTATTATAATGAGATCTGTTCATACCTAGCTGCCAAAATACTAGCCTGTAAGATGATCACCAACAAAGGGCATTAGATAGTACAAAACATTTTATGAGTCAGTTCTGTGGGGTAAAGTGTTCCCAAACAGACTTGATTCATTCCATCACAATCAGTTGTTTGGGGTGAAGTTCCCAAGCTTAATTCATTCTATCATTTAGTACTAGTTTTGTAGAGTGTAGTGCTTTTGACAAGGGTCTAGTTCATTCTATCGTTATTACATGTAGTAACTATGTTAATGGTCTTCAGTCAGACTTGTAACTATGTTAATGCTTCAGTCAGACTTGTAACTATGTTAATGGACTTCAGTCAGACTTGTAACTATGTCAATGAACTTCAGTCAGACTTTTAACTATGTCAAAGAACTTCAGTCAGACTTGTAACTATGGCGAAGAACTTCAGTCAGACTTGTAACTATGTCAAAGAACTTCAGTCAGACTTGTAACTATGTTAATGGTCTTCAGTCAGACTTGTAACTATGTCAATGAACTTCAGTCAGACTTGTAACTATGTCGAAGAACTTCAGTCAGACTTGTAACTATGTCAATGAACCTCAGACCTGCAACTATGTTATAATGTCATCCGTCTGACCTTTCACAGCCCACAGCAGGAGGAAATGGGTTAATATTTATCCCAACTTAACATACAATGTTTAATTGAAACCCATTTCATTATTTTCTGAGATTGAACCCTAACAGATTTAAAGTACAGCAATCCAGGCATAAACCAATAAGCCAGTGTATAAGTAGACTGTCACAGATAATACCAGAACTGATTTCTATTGAATTCAAAACACCAGAATTTCTAATTAGTAAGGTTTGATTACAGTAGGGCAGACATCAATACTTGTACAATGGAAACCCATTAAGCCTGAATACATCATTCATCTTCATGTGTAACTAAATGCCTGGCCCATCTTCGTGTGTAACTAAACGCCTGGCCCATCTTCGTGTGTAACTTAACGCCTGGCCCATCTCCGTGTGTAACTAAACGCCTGGCCCATCTTCATGTGTAACTAAACGCCTGGCCCATCTTCGTGTGTAACTAAATGCCTGGCCCATCTTCGTGTGCAACCAAACGCCTGGCCCATCTTCGTGTGTAATTAATTGCCTGGCCCATCTTCAAGTGTAACTAAACGCCTGGCCCATCTTCGTGTGTAACTAAATGCCTGGCCCATATTTTTGTGTAACTAATCGCCTGGCCCATCTTCGTGTGTAACTAAACGCCTGGCCCATCTTCGTGTGTAACTAAACGCCTGGCCCATCTTCGTGTGTAACTAAACGCCTGGCCCATCTTCGTGTGTAACTAAACGCCTGGCCCATCTTCGTGTGTAACTAAACGCCTGGCCCATCTTCGTGTGTAACTAAACGCCTGGCCCATCTTCGTGTGTAACTAAACGCCTGGCCCATCTTCGTGTGTAACTAAACGCCTGGCCCATCTTCGTGTGTAACTAAATGCCTGGCCCATCTTCGTGTGAAACTAAACACCTGGCCCATCTTCGTGTGTAACTAAACGCCTGGCCCATCTTTTTAGCCCAGAGATGTACATAGGGTTCATTTGGGTAGCCAATAAACTTCTGTCCAACTCAAAGTTATACTCACACCCACTATAACTGTATTTATGTCCACATATCTGTTACATAGTCATCCTAAAGAAATAACCCTGAACATCTGGGAGTGACATGACCAGCTTTTATCTCACTGACAGCTATTTTTCTAAGGATTTCTTAATGATATCAATCAAACCGTATTCCATGTAGCAAACAGTTTACCCATCACAACTTTATTACAATGTAAACTGATCAAATGAGGGAAAATTTAATTTGAACAAATCAAGAAACTTGGCAGGTTATTTTGTGTTGATTTTACTATAATTTTGTTTGCAACTTAATGAAAATCCTACTTTTAATTATAAACCTGATTTTTTCCAATCCTGGAAATACAAATTGTAGTAAAATATATTCCCAATCAAAATAGAGATAGCGCAGCTTTGAAAACAAAACAGGAGTTGCAAAATGTACAGTGTATATATATCCATATTTAAAAGAAGGAAGCCCAGACTACATCATATAGGGATGTTGATCTTTATGTTGTCTGGTCATCTCTCCTTTTAATTTCTATTACTCTTATGGCCGGACTAGTGAATTCCATTACTCTTATGGCCAGACTAGTGAATCCCATTACTCTTATGGCCGGACTAGTGAATCCCATTACTCTTATGGCCAGACTAGTGAATTCCATTACTCTTATGGCCGGACTAGTGAATTCCTTTACTCTTATGGCCGGACTAGTGAATTCCTTTACTCTTATGGACGGACTAGTGAATTCCATTACTCTTATGGCCGGACTAGTGAATTCCATTACTCTTATGGCCGGACTAGTGAATTCCATTACTCTTATGGCCGGACGAGTGAATTCCATTACTCTTATGTCTGGACGAGTGAATTCCATTACTCTTATGGCCGGACTAGTGAATTCCATTACTCTTATGGCCGGACTAGTGAATTCCATTACTCTTATGGCCNGAATTCCATTACTCTTATGGCCGGACTAGTGAATCCCATTACTCTTATGGCCGGACTAGTGAATCCCATTACTCTTATGGCCGGACTAGTGAATTCCATTCAGGAATCCATCAACTGGGGTACGCAGACCTTCACTGAACATCCATTAGCGAATGTTGGATCTCATTTTTCCTTGTATTTGTAGTATCCATATTTGTTAAAAATATAGATAATTTAAGTATTATGAATTTGTGTTTAAGGTGCTCTGAAGCAATTCACATTTGTTCATCGACCAAATAAAACTTTAAGGTTTTATTTTCTCTGAATTGTTTAAATTGAGTATAGTGGGTTTTTTATGTCATTCTATACAAAACATTTAATGTCCTCTATATTTTTTGAGGACTTGTGAAAATTTGGTCTAATCTAGATTTCCATCCGTGATTTTCTTAACTAAGGTACAGCAGTACACAAGTAGTAAATGAACGATCCTCACCTTGTCCGAGTCCCTTGTAACATCTGCCCTACAGAACAGCTCTTCACAGAATCGCGGGATGATGCCAACCTCATTGCCGTGACCCATGATGCTACAATTATATTTAAGACATTGTAAATCATAGATAAAATTGTTTCCTAGTTTTCCACTCTGTTTTCAAATGTTCCACAATCTTTTTTATTAATTAAATTTGTTGTACATCAAACATTTCTTGTACAAATTCTAACACAGATAATTGAAATATGACAAATCTTGAAAGATAGAAGTGATTTTTACACTGTAACTGGACTTCATAAATGATGCTATGTACAGGAAAGCCTGCTTATCCTAGATTTAGTTTTGGTGTTTACTGTTGAGTGTTTCTGACAGGTGAAGGGTATTACCTGTAACTTTTGCCACTTCCTGTTTGTCCATAAGCAAACAAACAGGTGTTGTAGCCCTCGAAGGCCTTCCCTAACAGAGGCTGGGCGAGGAGGCGGTACACCTGCTCCTGACTAGCATAGTCGCCTAGGTTACTGTCCAGAGAGTTGAAGGCATAGTCGTAGGCAAACTTGTGAACGGTACCAGAACCTGAGGTCACCAACGCTTCATTTCCAGACATTGAAACCACACATTTGGACAAATGGTCACCTATCTCTCTGGTAAATAAAATACATCACAACAGATTACCCAATGATTAGAACTTGTTACATGAAAACCACAAGAACTGATACAATGGAAATATTCGATAATTAACTACAATGTAATTATAAGGTCCGGATTAACTTAAGTATAGGATGAAACTATTCATAAAACTATAAAAAAAAAAACACACTCTATACTACAACATAAAAAGACTTTGGATCAGTGTAGCAATCAAGACAAAAAATCATGTTTTCAACTATATACTGTAGCTACAGAATACAATTGTCACACACACACAAGGAATGCTCCACTCACTAAATATGCATAAACACTGCCACCATAATGTAAGAATTTAAGTATGCCCTTCAATAATTAAGTAATAATAAGTAACTAGTGCCAAAACCATTCTTTCAGGATAAAATAAATATTCTGGTGTGTTTTCTTGAGTTTTAAAACATTTCCAATCATACTAGATTTGAAGAATGGTATATTCAAATATCAGAAGTTTGGACCTTACCAAGGAGTAAGTTATTATTTTCTCAACAAATGTAACATGTCTTCCAAAATCTTTTCAACTCAAAGTAAATGAAATCAGGATTACACTATGATTTAATACTATTTTTGATTATTCAAGACATTGTGTAATCTACTTTGCTGCAATGGTAATTATAATAATGTGAATTATGCAGGGTATCCACAAATATGTAAAGCTACAATATCATGTTGAAATACTTCCATTTTAGAAACTGACCTTGGTTTTTAAATCATATTTTTCCGTTTACTATGCACATGTATAAAATATGTTTTAACTCAAAATATTGTATTAAAGCACAAATATGTCTATATTGTTGTTAATACATATTACAATACTTGTATATATCCTTTGGCTAGTTATTGGGTAAGTGTAAGCAGCTTAGTTTACCAAGGAAAGGTCATGACCAGTCTCCTACACCACTTTATATAAGACTGTGATCCATGTGCTGGGTAGCATTTATACTCAACATCCTTCTGTTCCTGCAGCTATTGCTCTTATATATGTTACCAAAAATGCTAACCATAATCACTATATCCTACAGCTACTTTAACATAATACATGTACAAATGAAAATTAATATAGTTTACTCATTTCTATTTCAAACATTTAATTACAATTCATAACATCGGTACATATATACTAGTACTGGAGTACATGCAGTGTAGTTTAACAAAAAGTGAGAGCAGTCTCGAGCTCCAAGACCTGTAAATTGCTCACACTCAGATTTGGGCTTAAATCATATTTTAGAAGGTACTTTAGATATTACAGGCACTTAGAGTAAAAGCTCTAGGGGTTATCCCATGATTTATCAGACAGAAACCATTCGTGCGACCATCGACGGAATGAACCTAAATAATACCTTTGCTTCACAGGCAACACTTAAACTGCAGTTAATACACCATGAAATTTTGAATGTGTATTACAGCCAGATATACTATTTACAAACCTCTGCAGAAAGGGTCGGATCCTGACAGCCACTGTAACACTGCTGCTGTCCTCCTCCTCATCCAGCCGCATCAAATCGCTGCGGAACTTGTCATAAGACATCTGATACTGTGGGAGATCCATCTGCACCGCTGAGTAACATTCCGGGGTGCTGAGGAACTTATTATCCAGTGTGAACCTCCTTGATGGTGTTGACTTCATCCCGGGACTATAGTCTCCCACGATACTGGTTGAATCTACATGCCCCTCTACTGTGACCCTCCGAGACTGTTTTACTGGAGTTAAAAAGGAGTTGTCTGGTGTTTTACAATAATCTGATCTTACCTCCCCAGTTGCTGTCCATGCATTTTTTCCATTCCTAGAAACTGTTATTTTTGCATCACATTCATCCTTTCTGCTGAAGTCACTCGTAGTAATTGTAATTTTCTTATCGCATGCCTCATGATCCCTACCAGTACTTACTGTTACTCTCTTTTCAACTTTAAACTGGTTGTCATTTAAGTTTTGCTCTTTAGTTGGTTCAATATTTTCTTTACCACTTGGGTCAATACTTGGGTCAATATTTGACAGCACAGTGACAGAACCCTTGTCTCCTCTGTCAATAAACAGAGACACGCTTAGTGGGTCAGGTTTTATGTGACCGATCGATTTTGTACCACCCACGGAAGTTTCCATTATTTCAGCATTAAAAGATACAGCTCTTGTACCAGGAGTACATCGGTCTCGTATGTCAGCGGGTAAGGTCGGCAACAGCCGTTTACCTCTCGCCTTGCTGCGTGGTGTATCCATATTTTCAAACGGCGCACACAACTTTTTTACAGAAATTTTCTCCAAATGTATTTCATGTGGTACCACATTGGTAGGAGTTATGCATGCACATCATAAGACCGAAAGTAAACACACATGCATGCATAGAAATCGTTTAGAACAGTACACCACTTGATACGTATCCTATTGAAATCAGTCGTGTCAGATCATCGGTTGGTAAACAACAAAACAGTGAATGAGGACCAACAGGTGCTCGTTTTCAACGCTAGTCTACAGGCACATGCATATTACAGCAATAAATTTCTCTTCGTGCATTTTCTTACGCATAAAAACAGGTCAGGTCGACGGTTTGGGATTACTAAGGTGTATTAATGTGTTGGTTTAATCCGATGAGGATTAAAATGTTTCAAAAATCCCTCGTCGGCTTCCCGCTATGGCGTAAATCAAATGTAACGCGGTGTTTGATTGGCTGATTTTATAACTTATGTTACTTGTAACAAGCGATTCAGTTAATGTAAAGGTATCGTCACTGAACCCTTTACAAAGTAGCACACGCGCCAGAATTAACGTGTTGAAAATAATCAACTTTTCTCCAAAAAATCAATTTCCTTACTGACTGCATATATCATATTTCAACACCATTTTTTTCCAGTTTAAATGCCGTCTTTTTATTTAATCAAATCAAGTTATAACGGAATTAATCCAGAGACGTATACATTGCATTGATTTTTCAACGGACTCAATCTAAATCCGTGATTTTTCTTAAAATATTTTTAATGCAAATACAAATTTTAATACGATTCTTTGTCTAAAAAGTCGGCATTAAAACTGGGGGGGGGGGGGAATGAATTGGTGTTGAATTCAAACAGTGTCTGAATTAAGCTATCGTTTGTCTTAGTGTTAATTTTGAAGTAACACAGATATTGAAAAAAAAACACCATCTTATTTATGAATAATGCCAAACAATGGACTTAAGATTCCTACCTTATCATTTTATAAAGTTACTTAATTAAAACAATATAGCTACATTTTTTATTAATTAAGTTAGTCATTCCTTTAGTGCTATCATAGAATTAGATAAATCCGCCGTGCTATTATTTAACTAGCTGTTAGAAAAGAGGGCAATTTCTAATATTCTGGACTCTATCAATGTATAACTGACCTTTTTGAGGAAATCTTGGCGGTCGAAATATCTGGTGGGTGTGTTTCTCCTTCATTTTATGAATGGTGACTTATTCCTTCTATGTCCGCGTGGTGCACATGTATCGCTCGCAGTGGTCGCATTAAAACTGAGCAAAACTGCCACTAGCTCTTTCCTTTAATTTCTTGAAACCTCGGGGTATTGTCATAAAGCTACATGTGGATTGTCACCTGTCGCCATTCCAATTAACTACCTGTACAAGTGTACTCCTACATGTACACGTGTTAGTTGATAATGGACAGATATACAGCTGCCGCCCACTCCCCATCCCAACACACCGTGTCCATTCAGGTACCTATAGTATCCCTATAGCCGGCCCATTAGGGGCATAATCTATTGAATCACTTACCTGACTTACCTGTGGTGCGAGATGACCGTTATTACGTAACAAATCCTCTATTGCGTGACCAATTAAGTCCGATTAGGGGTGATCCTTGTCGCCTGGAAGTTCCCAATTAGGTCACACATGTATGTAACGACACGGGCTTGACTCTCCAGAATAAACAAGAAAATTATACCGTTTCCTTCTCAGGCTCCAAGCGCCATAAATTTTCACAAACAAAAAGTGTCATTACAAACATCGGTCTCCATATTAAAAGTTCTCAAAATCGTTTTATTACAACACGCATGTCACATAAAAAATATTCTTCTCCCTAGACGGGGGATGACCCATTCAAACGACGTTCTTGAAAACCAAGTTAAATAAAATAAAATAAAAAATAGGTTAACAGAGATGTATACCGCCAGTATGCATACGTACAGAAAGGAAGATCATAAAATATAAAAAATATTATTCTTATTGGGGGAAATTCAACTTATAGAAAAATAAAAAAAAAAAAAAAATAAAACACAATTAATATGTAAAAATAACCCTGCATGCTATAAACATGGACGTAAAAACAATCCTGTAATAAACCAATACACCAGTAATAACTATATTAGTCTTTATTTAACTACACTATTAGCCATAGTCAAAATATTAAAAAAGTATTCGTTGCATCAAAATCTAGATAATTTTGTTGAAACTGGAATCTTTCGAAAGAAAAGTGATTGGAAAACCACAGTATATAATTCTGTAATGAAATATGAGGGACACAATCTAAATTTACAAGGTTTCGAGAAATACATAACCAACTCAAACCTAATACTTTATGGAAGCTAGCGCTTCGATTTCCTCAATACAGAGAATATATACAATATATAATGACAATAGTTGTAACCATCCGTAGCTTGACTACCAGGAAATTATGTCATAAATGTGGGTTTTTATATCAAGACCCAATGACACATCTAGTGCTACAGTGTACTTATACTTCCGAGTTGAGGGACCAACTATGGTGCTGTATAATTAATATCAAGGATATACTGTTTAGTGTCTATTTACACTCTCTCCCAGATCTTGAGATATTATACCAAATGATTGGAGGAAATTTACCTAACAAAATTAGTGAAGAAGAGTTGAATGATTTCAGGATAAAATCCATCATTTATGTGTACAAGATGTGTAAACTAATAATTATACTTAATGTATATAATAGTTATGATTAAAAGTTAAATACATACATATCTAATGTAGAATGTTATATAAGTTATGTGTACTTAGCAAAAGATATCACATGAGATACTATATGAACTATACTACAGATTATGATGCATGGGATTATACATGTGTGGGCCCGTAACACCTCGCAGGTAGGGATACCCCCGCACCCACCCTTGTGTGATCCAGACCCACAAATGTATCCTCCGCGTTTATAGTTTGTATGTTACAAAACTAAAACTAAACAATAAATGTCTTTATTGCATGTTTTTACAAATACAACGATACATTGATGTCTATACATAGTCATGTATCAGTATTACGTACCACGTATCAATACAATTTATTATAATTTCCTTGGCTTGTGCAAATCAATTTACAATCTGTATATTGAAACTTTTTAGGTTTACTTTAAAATATTTTATTATTTTACACTTTATATATTTATGTAATGCATATTATGTATTCGTGTATATATGTACCAAATACTTTGTATATATGTTCCACATTACTTTGTAATCTTCATCTTTGGAGGCAATAAAGAGAATAATTAGTTATTTTTATTTGATAACAATACAGTAATACATATATTTAACTACACTAACTGAACAATAATACAATTTCAATCAGTGAATTAGAAGACTGGGACAATAAACGGGATGGAAATGTCACATTTGGACATGTTTTGATAGAGTGACCCACATGTATAACAACTAAGCCTACGTATGGTTATAGATTTTTTAACGCCAACTCGTACATATTTCACACCTTTTGTGTACATACAAATCTAACTGGTTGTGCCACATAAAACTTTTTGCCCAATCCCTTTTGTATAATAAATGCAAATGAAAAATATGTTTAAATAATTATTTTTTTTCTTCTACAATTCATCTTACCAACCTGAAGAACAATGTTTAGAAAAAGCCCAAGGCTAATCTACTAGATACGGTCACCAGACTACTTAAACTGGTTCATAAACAGAAACAAAGTATTGGTGATACTGTCTTAATTTCAATCAGATTATAGTGAAAGACTATATTCATATTCAAATTTATTTTTTAATGGGAATTCCCATGTAGGTACAGGACGTCATAATGATAAACTCCATGTAAATATAGGCACAGTTCGTCATAATGATAAAATCAATGTAAATATAGGTACAGTAAGTCATAATGATAAACTACATGTCATAATGATAAACTCTATGTGAATATAAGTACAGTACTTCATAATGATAAACTCGATGTAAATATAAGTACCGTACGTCATAATGATAATCTCCATGTAAATATAAGTTCAGTACGTCATAATGACAAGCTCCATGTAAATGTAGGGACAGTACATCATAATGATAAACTTCATGTAAATATAGGTACAGTACGTCATAACGATAAACTCCATGTAGGTATACAGTACTCATAATGATAAACTCCGTGTCATAATGATAAACTACATGTCATAATGATAAACTACATGTCATAATGATAAACTTCATGTAAATGTCGGTATACAGTACTCATAATGATAAACTCGATGTAAATATAAGTACAGTCCGTCATAATGATAAACTACATGTCATAATGATAAACTCAATGTAAATATCGATATACAGTACGTCATAATGACAAGCTCCATGTAAATATAAGCACAGAACGTCAACATGAGAAACTCCATGTAAATATCGATATACAGTACGTCATAACGATAAACTCCATGTACATGTCGGTATAGAGTACGTCATACTGATAAGCTCCATGTAAATGTAAGTACAGTACGTCATAATGACAAGCTCCATGTAAATATAAGCACAGAACGTCAACATGAGAAACTCCATGTAAATGGCGGTATAGAGTACGTCATACTGATAAGCTCCATGTAAATATAGGCACAGTTCGTCATAATGATATACTCCATGTAAATATCGGTATACAGTACGTCAAAATGATAAACTCCATGTCAATGTAGGTATACAGTACGTAATAATGATAAACTCCAAGGCATAATGAAGGATAAGCAACAGGGAAGATTACTGTAATGTAGAAGAATAAGCACCAGGGGAGACTACTGTGTGCGAGAAGGATAAGCAACCAGGGAGCCTACTGTGTGGGAGAAAGATAAGCAACAGGAGACTACTGTGTGGAAGAATGATAAGCAACAGGGGAGATTACTGTTTTGGAGAAGGATAATCAACAGGGGAGACTACTGTGTGCGAGAAGGATAAGCAAGAGGGGAGACTACTGTGTGAGAGAAGGATAGGCAACAAGGGAGACTACTGTGTGGAAGAATGATAAGCAACAGGGGAGTCTACTGTGTGGGAGAAGGATAAGCAAGAGGGGAGACTACTGTGTGCGAGAAGGATAAGCAACTGGGGAGACTACTGTGTGAGAGAAGGCTAAGCAACAGGAAGATTACTGTAATGTAGAAGAATAAGCACCAGGGGAGACTACTGTGTGCGAGAAGGATAAGCAACTGGGGAGACTACTGTGTGCGAGAAGGATAAGCAACAGGGGAGATTACTGTTTTGGAGAAGGATAATCAACAGGGGAGACTACTGTGTGGCAGAAGGATAAGCAACTGGGGAGACTACTGTGTGGGAGAAGAATAAGCACCAGGGGAGACTACTGTGTGAGAGAAGGCTAAGCAACAGGAAGATTACTGTAATGTAGAAGGATAAGCAACAGGGGAGACTACTGTGTGGCAGAAGGATAAGCAACAGGGCGATTACTGTAATGTAGAAGGATAAGCAACCAGGGAGCCTACTGTGTGGGAGAAAGATAAGCAACAGGAGACTACTGTGTGCGAGAAGGATAAGCAAGAGGGGAGACTACTGTGTGAGAATAGGTACAGTACGTCATAACGATAAACTCCATGTAGGTATACAGGACGTCATAATGATAAGCTCCATGTAAGTAAATATAAGTACAGGACGTTATAATGATAAACTCCAAGGCATAATGAAGGATAAGCAACATGGAAGATTACTGTGTGGGAGAAAGATAAGCAACAGGAGACTACTGTGTGCGAGAAGGATAAGCAACTGGGGAGACTACTGTGTGAGAGAAGGCTAAGCAACAGGAAGATTACTGTAATGTATAAGGATAATCAACAGGGGAGACTACTGTGTGAGAATAGGTACAGTACGTCATATTGATCAACTCCATGTCAATGTAGGTATACAGTACTCATAATGATAAACTCTATGTGAATATAAGTACAGTACGTCAAAATGATAAACTCCATGAAAATATAGGTACAGTACGTCATATTGATCAACTCCATGTCAATGTAGGTATACAGTACGTAATAATGATAAACTCCAAGGCATAATGAAGGATAAGCAACAAGGCAGACTCCTGTGTGAGAGAAGGATACCAGGTAAATATAAGTACAGTACGGCATAATGATAAACTCAGTGTCATAATAATAAACTCCGTGTCATAATAATAAACTCCATGTAGGTATACAGGACGTCATAATTATAAACTCCATGTAAGTATAAGTACAGTGCGTCATATTGATAAACTCCATTTAAATATAGGTACAGTAAGTCATAATGATAAACTTCATGTAAATATAGGTGCAGTACGTCATAATGATAAGCTCCATGTAAATATAAGTACAGGACGTTATAATGATAAACTCCGTGTCATAATAATAAACTCCGTGTCATAATGATAAACTCCGTGTCATAATAATAAACTCCGTGTCATAATAATAAACTCCGTGTCATAATAATAAACTCCGTGTCATAATGATAAACTCAGTGTCATAATAATAAACTCCGTGTCATAATGATAAACTACATGTCATAATGATAAACTCGATGTAAATATAAGTACAGTCCGTCATAATGATAAAATCAATGTAAATATAGGTACAGTACGTCATAATGACAAGCTCCATGTAAATGTAGGTACAGAACGTCATAATGATAAAATCAATGTAAATATAGGTACAGTACGTCATTCCATGTAAATATAAGTTCAGTACGTCATAATGACAAGCTCCATGTAAATATAAGTTCAGTACGTCATAATGATAAACTCTATGTGAATATAAGTACAGTATCTCATAATGATAAACTACATGTCATAATGATAAACTACATGTCATAATGATAAACTACATGTCATAATGATAAACTCCATGTCATAATGATAAACTCCATGTAAATGTCGGTATAGAGTACGTCATAATGATAAGCTCCATGTAAATGTAGGTATACAGTACGTCATAATGATAAGCTCCATGTAAATGTAAGTACAGTACGTCATAATGATAAACTCCATGTCAATGTAGGTATACAGTACGTCATAATGATAAACTCCATGTGAATGTAGGTACAGTACGTCATAATGATAAACTCCATGTCATAATGATAAACTCCATGTAAATGTAGGTACAGTACGTCATAATGATAAACTCCAAGTCATAATGAAGGATAAGCAACAGGGGAGACTACTGTGTGAGAGAAGGATAGGCAACAAGGGAGACTACTGTGTGAGAGAAGGATAAGCAACAAGGGTGACTACTGTGTGAGAGAAGGATAAGCAACATGGAAGATTACTGTGTGAGAGAAGGATAAGCAACCAGGGAGACTACTGTGTGAGAGAAGGATAAGCAACAAGGGAGACTACTGGGTGGGAGAAGGATAAGCAACAGGGGAGACTACTGGGTGGGAGAAGGATAAGCAACAGGGGAGACTACTGTGGGAGAGAAGGATAGGCAACAAGGGAGACTACTGTGTGAGAGAAGGATAAGCAACAGGGGAGATTACTGTTTTGGAGAAGAATAAGCATCAGGGGAGACTACTGTGTGGCAGAAGGATAAGCAACTGGGGAGACTACTGTGTGGGAGAAGGATAAGCAACAGGGGAGACTACTGTTTTAGCCAGATCGTCAAACAGGATTTTTCACAATATTTACTCATGTGCTGAGTACAAAAATAGACTAGCTTTCGTTGTGTAGACACAGATTGGTAATGGCCAAAAATGAAGTTTTTTTTTTTATTTAAATGTGAAGCCCACATAATCCAATTCATCATGTATATTTAACATTTGATACATGTAATATTACAGGGGTTATTCATTGTACAAAAATAGTCAGTCAGTCTAGTGAAGTTTATAGGAATTATTTCTGATGTTATTTTCCATTACCAGGATTGACCACAAACAAATGACAAACTGGTAACCATTAATAGTGTTGTTTTTATTAAAAATGTTTAATAAACATACATGTATCCTAATTCAATATCAGTTATTTCATTTTTTGACATGATTCAGTAAAATATAGGATTGGGGTGGTCAGGTGGTGCAGTGGATAGCACACTTGCCTTTCACCAAGGTGGCCGGGGTTAGATTCCCCAATCGGACGTGAAAAGGTTTAGAGTAACCTGCCAGACCACATGGGTTTTCTCCGGAAACTCTGGTTTCTTCCCACACTAAGACCCCCACACGCTAACATCCGGGCCAACAAGAATGATTAATATAAGCTGAATTAACTTGTTTCATAATTGTAAAATAAATAAAAAATGAATATTTTTATTTTTTAAATATAAGATTCATTTCTTCTAAATACATTGTCTCAGTATGTTAACTAGACATCAGAACCAAGTTTCAAGATGTCAGGAAATCACTGATTGTAACACCACAATGCAAAGTTGTTTTTATTGTGACATCATTATGTCTCCCCTTCGAATGCAGTGCACTGGAATTAGGTCACTGTGACCTTCACCTCAAGGTCAAAGGTCAAATAAGTGCACATTTTCAGTAAATTCTTGTCCGGCCCGTAAATTTCAAACCGTTAAAAGATATCTTAATCTAACTTGAAGTATACCTGAATCATCCACAGAAGGTGTGCAGTGCACTGGAACTAGGTCTCGTGCCCCACTTTAAACATAGTTATGGCCCTTTGTTTAGTTTGTTTGTGCATAAGTTCTATGTTATTTCACCTACGTTGACCATACTTACCATATTGATGTATTTTGGGAAGGCGGAATTTCTCACACTAAAATCAGATTTTAGGCCCCACTATATACAGAGTTATGGCCCTTTGTTTATTTTTAATACCAAGGTTAGTCCACGGCATAGCTTCTAAACCATTAAAGATATCTTAATCAAAATTGATGTCTACCTGCATCACTCACAGAAGGTGTGCAGTGCACTGGAATTAGGTATCGTGCGTCACTTTATACAGAGTTATGGCCCTTTGTTTATTTTTAATACCGAAGTTTGTCCACGGCATAACTTCCATGTTATCAGGGCCCCGCATCTGCCCTATACTAATTCATCTGTCCGTCCGTCATAATCAAACAAGGTATCAAGGTCACTGGATCAAATATCAAGGTCAAATTTTGTATCTATTCCCTGATGAACATTTTGTTATGACATTTTGAACAAAGTTGGTTGGAATTTAACAAAGAGTCAACTGACTTAAGGTCAAGGTCACTGGGTCTATTTCAAGGTCAGATATTTTATCTTTTTACTGATGAACATTTTTTGTATGTTATTATGAAGCAAAGTTGTTCGGAACTTAACACGGAGTCAACTGACCAAAGGTCAGGGTTACGGGTTCCAAAGGTTCAAGGTCAAGGTCAAGTTTATTTTTCACTGATGAAAATTTTGTTATCATATTATGAAGCAAAGTTGGTTGGATTTGAAGAATGAGTCAACTGACCAAAGATCAGGGTCACTGGGTTAAAGGTCAAGGTCATTTGGGTCCAAAGGTCAAAGACAAAGTGGATCTCTTACTTTGACCCTGACTCTTGATGGGGGAGGTATTTAAGGTGAAATAAAACAAATCAAAGCTAACAAATGAGTATTGCACCGGTATTTACATTTCTGTTAGCCCAGCAAATATGGATGTGGAAGGAAACAAGAGATTCACATCATAGTACATGTAAAATGTATATTTTGCTTCCTTGCAATTTTTTTTAAAGTCCAAATGTCAAATGTCAAGCTCAGCTATATGGGCAGATTGCTTCTTGATGATTATGGGGATATATTGCCACAAGACGGGGCCCTTACTGACCTGTAAGTGTTCTAGTTTGTCTTGATGATTATGGGGGCTATATTGCCACAAGACGGGGCCCTTACTGACCTGCCAGTGTTCTAGTTTGTCTTGATAATTATGGGGAATATATTGCCACAAGACGGGGCCCATACTGACCTGTAAATGTTCTAGTTTGTCTTGATAATTATGGGGAATATATTGCCACAAGACGGGGCCCTTACTGACCTGTCAGTGTTCTAGTTTGTCTTGATAATTATGGGGGATATATTGCCACAAGACGGGGCCCTTACTGACCTGTCAGTGTTCTAGTTTGTCTTGATGATTATGGGGGATATATTGCCACAAGACGGGGCCCTTACTGACCTGTCAGTGTTCTAGTTTGTCTTGATGATTATGGGGGATATATTGCCACAAGACGGGGCCCTTACTGACCTGTCAGTGTTCTAGTTTGTCTTGATGATTATGGGGGATATATTGCCACAAGACGGGGCCCTTACTGACCTGTCAGTGTTCTAGTTTGTCTTGATGATTATGGGGGATATATTGCCACAAGACGGGGCCCTTACTGACCTGTCAGTGTTCTAGTTTGTCTTGATGATTATGGGGGATATATTGCCACAAGACGGGGCCCTTACTGACCTGTCAGTGTTCTAGTTTGTCTTGATGATTATGGGGGATATATTGCCACAAGACGGGGCCCTTACTGACCTGTCAGTGTTCTAGTTTGTCTTGATGATTATGGGGGATATATTGCCACAAGACGGGGCCCTTACTGACCTGTCAGTGTTCTAGTTTGTCTTGATGATTATGGGGGATATATTGCCACAAGACGGGGCCCTTACTGACCTGTCAGTGTTCTAGTTTGTCTTGATGATTATGGGGGATATATTGCCACAAGACGGGGCCCTTACTGACCTGTCAGTGTCCTAGTTTGTCTTGATAATTATGGGGGATATATTGCCACAAGACGGGGCCCTTACTGACCTGTCAGTGTTCTAGTTTCACCTACGTTGACCAAACTTGCTAAAGTTTTAATGTATCTTGGGTAAGTAGGAGTGTCAAATTCTAAATTCGGGTCTCGTGCCCCACTATATAAAGCGATATGGCCCTCCGTTAATTTTTATACCGGAATTTTTCTATTTGCTAATAAGGGGGAGACAAAAGTTTTTGTTCACAAAAACAAAATTCTAGTTTGATTATATTTTCTCAATCTTCATTGTTCAAAGTTCTGATACTGTTGTAGATATAATGTGTCTTTAGGGATACAACCTTGATTCTGTCGTAAATACGGCGTTTTATTGGGTTGATACTGTTGCTGGTACAATAATTGTACGTCAATAATTCAACTCCATTGTTTTGTGGGTTGATACTGTTGCTGGTACAATAATTGTACGTTAATAATTTAGCTTCATTGTTTTGTGGGTTGATACTATTGCTGGTACAATAATTGTACGTCAATAATTCAACTTCATTGTTTTGTGGGTTGATACTGTTGTTGGTCCAAGAGGTGTACATCAATAATTCAACTCCATTGTTTTGTGGGTTGATACTGTTATTGGTCCAAGAGGTGTACATCAATAATTCAACTCCATTGTTTTGTGGGTTGATACTGTTCTTGGTCCAAGAGGTGTACATCAATAATTTAGCTTCAATGTTTTGTGGGTTGATACTGTTGTTGGTCTAAGAGGTTTACATCAATAATTTAGCTTCATTGTTTTGTGGGTTGATACTGTTGTTGGTCCAGGAGGTGTACATCAATAATTTAGCTTCATTGTTTTGTGGGTTGATACTGTTGTTGGTCCAAGAGGTGTACATCAATAATTTAGCTTCAATGTTTTGTGGGTTGATACTGTTGTTGGTCTAAGAGGTGTACATCAATAATTTAGCTTCATTGTTTTGTGGGTTGATACTGTTGTTGGTCCAAGAGGTGTACATCAATATTTCAAGTCCATTGTTTTGCTCTCTTTCCTCCACCAGTCACTGATGACTTTGACCTTTTATAACCTTTGGCCTGGGATTTATTTGGGCTAGTTTCCACATCTATTTCCTGGGAAAATAAATAAATGGAGTTGTATGTAACAAAGGAAGATGCCACAGATGAGACAGGTACTGACATACATTAAATGAAAGATAAACTGGGTGTATTTCCAGTAATTATGGATAATAAAAAAGTCGCAGTGATATCTAACTGGTAACAATAGATAACAAAGGGAGATTAGCTAACAAGGGAGATAACACAGATCTGACCTGTAAATTACCTAGGTAACAAAGGGGAAATAGCGGATGTGACCTGTGTATTAAGTAACAAAGGGGAAATAGCAGATGTGACCTGTGTATTAAGTAAAAAGGGGAAATAACAGATGTGACCTGTGTATTAAGGTCATTGGAGTGTATTGATAAACGGAAACAGGAAGTACATCCCTAGTTGAAAATCCAATGTAGGGAGACAGTATCACAAATTCCGCAAATTCTAATGTTTATTATTGACAGAACAGTGTGTTCTCTCAATATTAAAGTATTTCATGGCAATCCAGGCATTAATTCAGGTGTTTTTTTATCAATGAGTCACATGTGTCCATTTTCTGTACTTCAGGAACCCGGCTACCTATTTCACTACTGTGAAGTTTTTCAAGAACGATAACTCTTACCTGCAATTACTATGTGTACATGGTTTTATTATAAAATGTCAATTTTTATATCGTGTATAGAGAATTAATTTAAACAATTTCAGCATTTATTAAATTGATATACATTAATGCAATACTAATATATGTCAGTATAATTTTTATTGACATTATTTTGTAAAAATATTGTGTCTTTCAGGGTTTTTTCAAAATTCACTCCTTTTTATTTAAATTTCCATTTATATTCCTTAAAATTCTGACAATTATATTTTTTTGTGGCAGAAAATTTTCTTTACTTTTAAGCAATATAACTACAAAATTTGAAGAAATTCTACTGAGAAATGGTGACACAATCCTATTACCTTAAGTAACAAAGGGGAGATAACAGTTAAACTGTATACGTAAATTACTTAACAAATGGGGATATGACCTGTATTTTGGGTAGCAGAGAACAGTAGAAATGGCCTGATCCTTAAAATAAAGGGCATGTCTCAGATACACATGGATAGTGGATTCAATGTGCACAACACACCTACATAATTAGATATATATATATATTTATAAACAACATTTTGAATACATTTTGTTTAGAAGACTGATTTTTTTTCAAAAACTGTTTACTTGTGAAAACAATGACAAGATGCCCAATGGGCCTGCATCACTCACCTGGTATAAATCTCACACTTGTAACATTATAAGTGATCTAAAATAAAGCTACAGGCAAAATATCAGTATTTATTATTAAATTTCATTCAAAAGAACCTTTTTTTTTTT
>NW_018404265.1:61057-64918 GCF_002113885.1 Mizuhopecten yessoensis | reverse complement strand
TTTTTAACATATTTGACCCCTGTGACCTTGAATATGGGTGAAGGTCATTCATTTGAACAAACTTTGTAACCCTTCATCTCAGCATGCTACTGGCCAAATATCATCACCCTGGGCATTTTGGTTATTCAGAAGAAGTTGTTTAAAGGTTTTTTAAGACAATTGACCCCTGTGACCTTGAATATAATTGAAGGTCATTCATCTGAACAAACTTTGTAGCCCTTCACCCAAGCATGCTACTGGACAAATATCATCTCCCTGGGCAGTTTGGTTATCGAGAAGAAGATGTTTTAAGTTTTTAACATAATTGACCCATGTGACCTTGAAAATGGGTGAAGGTCATTACTTTTAACAAACTTTGTAGCCCTTCATCCCAGTTTGCTTCTGACCAAATATCGACACCCTAGGCCTTTCGGTTATTAAGAAGAAGTCGATTAAAGTAATATATTGATGCCGGACGGTCAATGGACGCCGCGCCACGGCATAAGCTCACTTGGCACTTCGTGCCAGGTGAGCTAAAAAACACAAAAAGATGCAAAAACACATGATTTTTAACCCCAAATTTGACCCCTGAAGTAGTAATTTTGTTCTTAAAACCTGTCTGAAATTAAATATCGCCTACTCGGTAACAAATACTCACATTTTAACAAAGGTTATTCTGGTGGATTTTTCACAATATTTACAAATGTGCTGAGTACAAGAATAGACTACATGAAAAGCTAGCTTTTGTTGTAAAGACACAGATTTGTAAATGCCCAACACTAGTCTCAAACCAAATTCAAGTTTTCTTTTTGAAAAATTATGAAGCCCACATAGTCCACTTTATCATGAACATGCCAATTTTAGTGCTGATTTTTTATTTTAAAATTTGATACATGTAATATTACAGGGGTTATTCATTGTATAAAAATATCACCCATGGCCACCGTACCCTACTGTACACTGCTACCAAAATTTAATCAAAACCTTTTGAATGTCTGAAAAATGACACAATGAACAAAACGATGTATCCTTTTTCTTTCTCACTTTAATAGTGACCGAGTAATTTGAATTCTGCTGATTTAAGCAGTCATAGCAAAATATTCTCATTAAATATTATATTGCACTAAAAATATTTCCCTCGCAAACTTTGTTGGCTCCATCTGTTGAAACTACCAGCAAAATATTATCATAAGATTCTATGCTTTTTGATTCTTCTTCAGAAGTTGCTGTGACTTTGTAAGTAGGTAAATGTAATTTTCCTTCTCAAATTGGTTAGCTCTATTCCAAAATGCTACCAGCCAAATCTTATGAATCAATTCCTTTTAGTTCTTGAGAACAAATCCTTTCAAATGTTTGAACCGTTTGACATATTTGAATGCTGTGACCTTGAAAGTAAGTCAAGGTCATTTTTCATTCACACACTTTGTCTGGCTCTTTCCCAGGAAATATCCAGCCAAATATTAAGGTTCTATACCTTCCAGTTCTTCAGAAGAAGTTGTTCTAAGTGCTAGACCTATGAGACTCCTGTGATCTTGAAAGTAGGTTGAGGTCATTTTCATTCGAAAACTTTGGTGAGCTCTATCCCAGGATCTCACCAGCCAAATATAAAGACTCTATACCTTTCAGTTCTTCTTCAGAAGTCGTTTGAAGTGTTTGACACATTTGACTCCTGTGACCATGAAAGTAGCTCAAAGTCATTTTTCGTTTTCAAACTTTACCGGGCTCTATCCAAGGAAGCCATTAATCAAATATAAAGATTCTATACCTTTTAGTTCTTCAGAAGAAGTCATTTGAAGTGTTTGACACATTTGACACTTGTGACCTTGAAAGTATGGCAAGGTCATTTTCATTCTCAAACTGTGTTGGGCTCCATTCCAGGAATCCATCAGCCAAATATGAAGTTTCTATACCTTCCAGTTATTCAGAAGAAGTCGTTTGAAGTTTTTGACATATTTGCCCCCAGTGACCTTGAAAGTAGGTCAAGGTCATATTCGTTCTTAAACTTCGTCGGGCTCCTACCAACAAAGCTTTCAGTCAAATATCATGACTCTAGGTCTGTCCGTTCTTTAGAAGAAGTTGTTCAAAGGAAAAGTTGACGGACGAAAGACGGACGCCGCACCATGACAAAAGCTCACTTGACCTTCGGGCAGGTGAGCTAAAAATGAAAACTTGAATAGGTTTGTAGTTTTCATGAATAAAATTTCATTTTGGTGAAATATGATGCTTTGAGATCATGTGCATGTGAAAAACAAAACAGGTCAGTGATACTATGATGTTTTCGTCTTGTTTGATGACATCAGAGTTACTGTGATGTCATCATAACTATGACACCATCAAGGCTCACTGATATCAAAATGAACACCGGGAAACCCATCACAACAACAAACTAGCAACAGACACACTTTCTGTAACCATTGAACAGCACCAAAATGTCAGATATTCTGAAACACCAGACAAGTGACACCATAGCAACCATTGTTTACTTTCCTCACCTAGAATTGACAGTTACCCTCAGAAATTGTTCATTTAACATATTTCACTAGAAGAAAAAAATAAACATGTATATTACATAATAAAGGGGGATGTGACCTGTACGTTGAGTAACAAAGGGGAGATAACTGTTATATACATTACATGTATATTACATAACAAAGGGGGATGTGACCTGTACTTTGAGTAACAAAGGGGAGATAACTGTTATATATGTTACATGTAAATTACATAACAAAGGGGGATGTGACCTGTACTTTGAGTAACAAAGGGGAGATAACTGTTAAATATGTTACATGTAAATTACATAACAAAGGGGGATGTTACCTGCTCTCACTCATTTATGCAAGCATAATTTCATTTGGCCATTAGAATTCAAGAGAATTCTTTTACCCATTCAGATAATAATTATTCTTTGCTTTTATTAAGATCACACTATTATTGGATAATTTAGTATAAGATTGTTTTTTTGATAATGGTGCAATTTATAAGATACATGCAGGTGATATTGCATTATGTTTCTAGTTTCTATTATGTAAAGATTAAATGGTGAGTAGCCCCAAAGAAGAGCCAAAGTGTAGATTTATTATACTTTAGAATCTAAATTTTAATAAACGAGTTCTAGAATTATTTCCGCTTTATCTTATATGTTGTGTATAAACTGTACTTTGAGTAACAAAACAAACATGATCTAGCATGACATTGGTTTAATAATGGATGTTCAGTTAACTTGTCATTACCTTGGTGTCAGGTTTGTTCTTGAACTTTTTCAAATCTGCAGCAAAAAGAACCTGAAAATATAAAATACTGAACTAATGTGGTGTAACTTAATGTTTTATTATCCACTTCCAATATAAGCCTGTTATTTTGCTGATAACAACAACTGTTTGTGAAGGTTGAGGGCTCAATTTATCTTTATCCTTACAATTTTGTGATCATATATTGTATATCATTAGTAACATCATTACTATTTAAGTAAGAATTGCTACCAGTCGGGTCTGTAGTAACACTGTTCCTAGTAAGGTCTGAGTTTGTTACTCCGTCTCTAGTTCTGTTAGTTAGATCTGTAGTAATGTTGTTACTAATTACGTCTGTAGTAACACTGTTCCTAGTAAGGTCTGAGTTTGTTACTCCATCTCTAGTTCTGTTAGTTAGATCTGTAGTAATGTTGTTACTAATTACATCTGTAGTAACACTGTTCCTAGTAAGGTCTGAGTTTGTTACTCCATCTCTAGCTCTGTAAGTTAGATTTGTAGTAATGTTGTTACTAATTACGTCTGTAGTAACACTGCGACTAGTTAGGTCTGAGTTTGTTACTCCATCTCTAGTTCTGTTAGTTAGATCTGTAGTAATGTTGTTACTAATTACGTCTGTAGTAACACTGTTCCTAGT
>NW_018404265.1:37410-57347 GCF_002113885.1 Mizuhopecten yessoensis | reverse complement strand
TTGTAATGTTGTTACTAATTACATCTATTGTAATGTTGTTACTAATTACATCTATTGTAAAGTTGTTACTAATTACATCTGTTGTAATGTTGTTACTAATTACATCTATTGTAATGTTGTTATTAATTACATCTGTAGTAATGTTGTTACTAATTACATCTATTGTAATGTTGTTACTAATTACATCTATTGTAAAGTTGTTACTAATCATATCTGTTGTAATGATGTTACTAATTACATCTGTAGTAATGTTGTTACTTATTACGTCTGTAGTAATGTTGTTACTAATAACATCTGTAGTAACACTGTTCCTAGTAAAGTCTGAGTTTGTTACTCCATCTCTAGTTCTGTTAGTTAGATCTGTAGTAATGATGTTAATAATTACATCTGTAGTAACACTGTTCCTAGTTAGGTCTGAGTTTGTTACTCCATCTCTAGTTCTGTTAGTTAGATCTGTAGTAATGTTGTTACTAATTATGTCTGTATTAATGTTGTTAATAATTACGTCTGTGGTAATGTTGTTACTAATTACATCTGTAGTAACACTGTTCCTAGTAAAGTCTGAGTTTGTTACTCCATCTCTAGTTCTGTTAGTTATATCTGTAATGTTGTAATGTTGTTACTAATTACGTCTGTAGTAATGATGTTAATAATTACGTCTGTAGTAATGTTGTTACTAATTACGTCTGTTGTAATGTTGTTACTAATTACATCTGTAGTAATGTTGTTACTTATTACATCTGTAGTAATGATGTTACTAATTACATCTATTATAATGTTGTGACTAATTACATCTGTAGTAATGTTGTTACCAATTACATCTATTGTAATGTTGTTACTAATTACATCTGTTGTAAAGTTGTTACTTATTACATCTGTAGTAACACTGTTCCTAGTAAAGTCTGAGTTTGTTACTCCATCTCTAGTTCTGTTAGTTAGATCTGTAATGTTGTAATGTTGTTACTAATTACGTCTGTTGTAATGTTGTTACCAATTACATCTATTGTAATGTTGTTACTAATTACATCTGTAGTAATGTTGTTACTAATTACGTCTGTTGTAAAGTTGTTACTTATTACGTCTGTAGTAATGTTGTTACTAATTACATCTGTAGTAACACTGTTCCTAGTAAAGTCTGAGTTTGTTACTCCATCTCTAGTTCTGTTAGTTAGATCTGTAATGTTGTAATGTTGTTACTAATTACGTCTGTTGTAATGTTGTTACCAATTACATCTATTGTAATGTTGTTACTAATTACATCTGTAGTAATGTTGTTACTAATTACGTCTGTTGTAACATGTGATTTTAAAAGTTAACTGCTATGTCGAATTCATGGAAATTTGTGTAAACAAACCTTGAGTATCCCTGACTTGGGATGTTCCTTTCTAAATGAGTTTCAAATCCATTCAGCTGAACTCTAGAGCAGTTTTTTTTAGAGACTTACTCTTTTCCCCTATTGAGTCCTTCTCGTCCATCTCCCAGGAGGCCACAATCTTTTCTTTAACAATATTGAGTTCCGCTGGATAGAGGACGCTCTATGCTCAATTAGGTTAAGAGCCCTTCACCAATACTTCAGTCTTATAGAGATTAGCCTGCATTTTCCCTTCAGTGCCCAATCAAAACTCAACCCCAAAGGGACAAACCTCACCCCAAGGAGCCAGAGCCTTCATTTATATGAACTTAAATACTCAAAAGCCGAGGAAAGCTCCAGACCTCATCAAGTTAAACCCTTCATCTGTTCTTATGGACCAGAACAGACTAGTCTTTAAAATTTAAACGCTATTTTCCCTTTTCCCCCCAATGATTTGTTCCTTGGGTTAGTAATCGTATCTACTGTGTGGTATACAGTAATAATACCTACCGTGTGTGCCCAGCCAGCTTTGTCTCCCCACAACTCACGGAAATGGTCACCTGGAAGGAAAAAAAGTATTCAATAACAACATGTTCACCTGGCGCATATCTAAACACACTGCACATATTTTGTTTTACCAGTAGTTAGAACTTAACACAATGAGAGTGAGAAAGGTAATGTTCTTAAAACGCAGTTACAACTGAAGATAGTAAATCGCTGAAAAAAAATAATGTTGTCATTTAAGCATAAGGTCAAAATGTTTTACAGGTATGTGAATCAAGATTAAAATCACTTTGCTGTTAAACACAAATTTCCAAGAAACAAAGACAATATATTTACATGAGTTACCTCTGATGTACCATGACATTCTTTTAGTACCGGTAATATTTTAATACATACATAAAGTATAAAAGGCATGAGATTTATTACAAAAGGGGAATACATTCACAGGTGTGACCAACAACAAACCTCAACAAGTGGTCAGCATTCGACTATAAATACTAAAACGTAGCTGGAAACGGGGAGAGGTTGTATATTTAACTAAATTTAAATTTGATTTTACCTAACAAACCTATGTAAAATCTAGTTTACTTTGGTCATATTTTAGATTTGGCTGCAGTTAGTGATTTTCGGGATGAAAATGCAAAAAGAACAAAAAACAATTTTAACTGAATGCGAATTTAAGATCCATGTTGGAAATAAAATTGTGGCTTTTGCATTAGGAGTTGGGTCATTATCTGACCTCATTTAAATAAGTCAAAAGCAAAAGGATAGGGAAAAACATAACTAACAGAGATAGTGTGACAGAGAGTGTCTGAGAGATGGTCGAAAACTGAAAAGATTCTCAAGTTCAAAAACACTTGAACAATCTTGTGTTTAACTTCTTAAGGATCTTCCCCCTCGGGCTGATACATCCTTTTCTCAGCCCAAGGGGTTAAATACTCACATCCCTTTCTCAGTCCAAGGGGTTAAAGACTCACATCCCTTTCTCAGCCCAAGGGGTTAAAGACTCACATCCCTTTCTCAGCCCAAGGGGTTAAAGACTCACATCCCTTTCTCACCCCAAGGGGTTAAAGACTCCCGTCCCTTTCTCACCCCAAGGGATTAAAGACTCTATTAGTATTTTTTCCTTACCTATCTCTCCATACAGTTTGTCTGTGAGAGACTTTGCCTGTTTCAGTTTGGGCATATAGTCTCTAGCAGCTATCTGCCACACGTGGGTATCCACTGGAACAGCCTCCAACTTGTCCATAGACATCAGACACACACAGTCTGCCACCTACAACAGTCGTGTCGTATTAACATTGTATAGTCCATAGACATCAGACACATACAGTCTGCCACCTTCAACAGTAGTGTCATATTAACATTGTATAGTCCTTAGTCATACCTACCAACCATACAGTCTGTCACCTTCAACAGTAGTGTCGTATTAACATTGTATAGTCCTTAGTCATACCTACCAACCAAACAGTCTGTCACCTTCAACAGTAGTGTCTTATTAACATTGTATAGTACTTAGTCATACCTACCTACCAAACAGTCTGTCACCTTCAACAGTAGTGTCTTATTAACTTTGTATAGTCCTTAGTCATACCTACCAACCATACAGTCTGTCACCTTCAACAGTCGTGTCGTATTGACATTGTATAGTCCTTAGTCATACCTACCATCCATACAGTCTGTCACCTTCAACAGTAGTATCGTATTAACATTGTATAGTCCTTAGTAAACAGTCTGTCACCTTCAACAGTAGTGACGTATTAACATTGTATAGTCCTTAGTCATACATACCAACCATACAGTCTGTCACCTTCAACAGTCGTGTCGTATTGACATTGTATAGTCCTTAGTCATACCTACCAACCATACAGTGTGTCACCTTCAACAGTAGTGTCGTATTAACATTGTATAGTCCTTAGTCATACCTACCAACCATACAGTGTGTCACCTTCAACAGTAGTGTCGTATTAACATTGTGTAGTCCTTAGTCATACCTACCAACCAAACAGTCTGTCATCTTCAACAGTCGTGTCGTATTAACATTGTATAGTCCTTAGTCATACCTACCACCCAAACAGTCTGTCACCTTCAATAGTAGTGTCGTATTAACATTGTACAGTCCTTAGTCATACCTACCAACCAAACAGTCTGCCACCTTCAACAGTAGTGTCGTATTAACATTGTACAGTCCTTAGTCATACCTACCAACCAAACAGTCTGCCACCTTCAACAGTAGTGTCCTATTAACATTGTATAGTCCTTAGTCATACCTACCTACCAAACAGTCTGTCACCTTCAATAGTAGTGTCGTATTAACATTGTATAGCCCTTAGCCATACCTACCAACCATACAGTCTGTCACCTTCAACAGTAGAGTCTTATTAACATTGTATAGTCCTTAGTCATACCTACCTACCAAACAGTCTGTCACCTTCAATAGTAGTGTCGTATTAACATTGTATAGCCCTTAGCCATACCTACCAACCATACAGTCTGTCACCTTCAATAGTAGTGTCGTATTAACATTGTACAGTCCTTAGTCATACCTACCAACCATACAGTCTGGCACCTTCAACAGTAGTGTCGTATTAACATTGTATAGTACTTAGTCATACCTACCAACCATACAGTCTGTCACCTTCAACAGTCGTGTCGTATTAACATTGTATAGTCCTTAGTCATACCTACCTACCAAACAGTCTGTCACCTTCAATAGTAGTGTCGTATTAACATTGTACAGTCCTTAGTCATACCTACCAACCATACAGTCTGCCACCTTCAACAGTAGTGTCGTATTAACATTGTATAGTCTTTAGTCATGCCTACAAACCAAACAGTCTGTCACCTTCAATAGTAGTGTCGTATTAACATTGTATAGTCCTTAGTCATACCTTCCAACCATACAGTCTGTCACCTTCAATAGTAGTGTCGTATTAACATTGTACAGTCCTTAGTCATACCTACCAACCAAACAGTCTGTCATCTTCAACAGTCGTGTCGTATTAACATTGTATAGTCCTTAGTCATACCTACCTACCAAACAGTCTGTCACCTTCAATAGTAGTGTCGTATTAACATTGTACAGTCCTTAGTCATACCTACCAACCAAACAGTCTGTCATCTTCAACAGTCGTGTCGTATTAACATTGTATAGTCCTTAGTCATCCCTACCAACCATACAGTCTGTCACCTTCAACAGTCGTGTCGTATTAACATTGTATAGTCCTTAGTCATACCTACCAACCATACAGTCTGTCACCTTCAACAGTAGTGTCGTATTAACATTGTACAGTACTTAGTCATACCTACCAACCAAACATTTTGATGTATAGCAAAAACAGCAAGAACGATTACACAAGTTTACCAATCACAAACTGTTTCTGTCTTTTCACCATACTGTTATCTGTGACCAATCATGGCATGACATTAAATTGTGACTTTGTTGTCTAATTTCTTTGCATTTAAAACACATCATGTTTATTATGCATCATAGATACCATTCTGAGTCAATGAAAATCCTGTCTCTCAGTCTGCTGAGCCATCCCTCGCTGTATACATCAGACTGAGCCCTCCCTCGCTGTGTACATACCTTCGCTCTCACACTAATCTTACAGTCTGCTGAGCCATCCCTCGCTGTATACATACCTTCGCTCTCACACTAAACTCTCAGTCTGCTGAGCCCTCCCTCGCTGTATACATACCTTAGCTCTCACACATAACTCTCATTCTGCTGAGCCTCCCTCGCTGTATACATACCTTCGCTCTCACACTAAACTCTCAGTCTGCTGAGCCATCCCTCGCTGTATACATACCTTCGCTCTCACACTAAACTCTGTCTGCTGAGCTATCCCTCGCTGTATACATACCTTAGCTCTCACACATAACTCTCAGTCTACTGAGCCATCCCTCGCTGTATACATACCTTAGCTCTCACACTAAAAAGCTTCTCCTATTCAGACTTGGTCTGTATATATCAGTATGGTCTGTTCCTCCACTGAGCCATCCCTCGCTGTATACATACCTTCGCTCTCACACTAAAAAGCTTCTCCTATTCAGACTTGGTCTGTGTATATCAGTATGGTCTGTTCCTCATTCCACTGAGCCATCCCTCGCTGTATACATACCTTCGCTCTCACACTAAAAAGCTTCTCCAATTCAGACTTGGTCTGTGTTTATCAGTATGGTCTGTTCCTCCACATACCTTGGTCCCCACACCACACAGCTTCACTAACTCAGACTTGGTTTGTGTGTATGGTTTATTCCTCAGTCCCCTTAGCCATCCCTTGCTGTATACATACCTTGGCCCCCACACCACACAGCTTCACTAACTCAGACTTCGTTTGTGTGTATGTTTTATTCCTCAGTCCCCTTAGCCATTCCTCGCTGTATACATACCTTGGCCCCCACACCACACAGCTTCACTAACTCAGACTTCGTTTGTGTGTATGGTTTATTCCTCAGTCCCCTTAGCCATCCCTTGCTGTATACATACCTTGGCCCCCACACCACACAGCTTCACTGACTCAGACTTGGTTTGTGTGTATGGTTTATTCCTCAGGCCCCTTAGCTATTCCTAGCTGCATACATACCTTGGCCCCCACACCACACAGCTTCACTAACTCAGACTTGGTTTGTGTGTATGGTTTATTCCTCAGTCCCCTTAGCCATTCCTCGCTGTGGTTCGCCTGTATATACTTGGCAGTCACACTGATGTACTTAGCCCTGCATATAACAATGATCAGTCATGAGGTTGAACTGACAAGAATCAATACCAAGATATCAACATAACCTTAAATTAAGATGTAAATATTGTAAAAAAGTTAATATTTTCAGAAACAAAAACATACACAAAATTATACTGTATTTACTAAATGTAAAATTATACATAACAGTTTATGACCTCTGTAAGCACTACAAGGACCTTACCTGTAGCCAAATCCCAGACTACGGAGCCTGTCCTCCACACCTGGCCCTGACAGACTTTCCACTGATGGGAAATTGAAGTAAGACTCTCCCTTATACTCAGTGACCTTTGTACCGTAGGTCTGACAAAGCCGCTCCACCATTCCACTGATCCTGGAGATATGGTTGTTTGATGAACAGATGAAAGAGAAGAGATTTTCTACTGGATCCTGTCGGAGGATCCTAATTCCCGTAAAATCTATGGCTGTCCGTTTAAACACTGGGTCAGACAGTGACCAAGCAGTGTACAGGTCCGTAAGATTCACATCCAGTCTGAAATAGTCCCGTAATATTTCCTCATGTTTAGCTGATGTTTCACTGGTTTCCATTTGATCCAGTTCAAGCTTTAAACATTCATGTTTACAGTCTAATGTTGGTGAATGGACCTTCATGTCTTCATATTTATGTTCTATTTTTGGCTTGGAGACCTTTACATCTACATGTTGACAATCTAACGTTGGTGTAGAGACCTGCTCTGACTGCTTGTCAATCACCTTCACCCCTTTCCTTCCCTTTTTGGTTGAAAAGGTTCTCATTTTAGATCCTTTACTTGTGTGTTGTTTGACAAATTCCTCTTGTCTAACAGTCTCTGTGTTCTCACAGATCTGTACCGGTTCTGTCTTGATAGCTATGTTGATATGGTTGTCAGCTGTGATGGTGCCGTGTGGATGTTCTGGGGAGGGTAGCACCTGATAGAACAGCTCTGTGTCTGACTGCCACAAATTCCACATATACCCTGCCAGAACACCTGTCCAGACTCCAGGTGTCCTCTCCTTCCATCTAGACAAAGAAAAAGTTTTCTTTAGAACCGAAGTGTTAACATAACCAGTCCAGGTCTGTAGCGTTTACTAGTCAGCTGGCTGTGAGATTTGAAGCATTTACCAGTGTAAAATGGATATGAGATCTAGAGAGTTTACCAATGTCAGCTGGCTATGAATTTCAAAGTTTACAGCTGGTAGTTTGTATCGATGTCAGCTGGATGTAAGATCTCAATTGAAGTGTTTATCAGTGCAAGCTTGCTGGGAGATCTACATGCAGTGTTTACCAGCCTTTAATTTATCAAAAACGCCAAAAAAGAAGGTTTGGTTTACATTTATCTGCTAACATCCCACATGATTGCTTACAGGTTGAAGGCTAACAAAAAGATGTAGGTGTGTAACAGAACAGAGCTGAGTGACTGACTACAGATATCTTGACCCGATAGCTTAACTTAAGGTCATGTCATTTCATAGCATTAGTTAGGAAGCAAAAGAGATTGCCATTTTTATAATAAAGACATCCTTGTATGTTAATGTTATTTTAGTACAATTATGTCTAATTTTGTTTGTAAATCTTCAACAGAGCAATGTCAAGTGATACTAGCCAGAAATTTCAGCAATCACATCATGATGAAAATAAATAAACCTAAATATCACCTGAAAGATTGTCCACAAACTAGTGCTTTATCTAGTCGTAGTTCTGTTATTTTACATGGAATCCGTCTGCACGTGGACGCTGCCATTTCCGAGTTTAACAACAATCTGTAAAGCGTTAAGTTAAAGATAAATCTAAAGGAATTCCGAACAGGAAGCCAAAATCAAAGTCTCGTCTATAACGAGAAAATCACTGTTGTTCTGGGCAACATTTACAAATGGCCGCCCATAGGGGCAATCCAACTATAGTTTATGCTGGATAATCTGTTTGTGCCATTTTATCGGTGTATGCTGGCACTCAAACCATGTGAGTGTGAATCTGAAACAAGAAAAAACAAATATGGATTGTGGAGTGATCCGTTAACGGTAAATATTGTTAAACATTTAGAAAAAGACGTTTGTAGGCCAAATCAAATCAAATGTAACTAAGAACTACCGGTCCGATTCTGACAATTTTCCATTGGTTTCAGACATAAAAAATCGTTCACTGTCGGTGATAATTAGGCCGTATACACAGTTAAACAGCCCTCGAATCACGCGACTAAGAACTATTAGCGCTCTCTCTCTCACCCGCTGTAACACACCTGTTTTGGTTACTTCAGCGTATTCATACAGATACACCATGGGTGTTTGACACTCTGACTGTAAGTGCCACTGTACACACAGGTGGAATTTGCGGAATAAGTGAAGGAGAGCAAAAATATGAGTAAAGTTAAGCCTTTAATTTTAAACAGAAAACAAAAAGATTTACAATCACTTCCTTCACTCTACAATGACAACTTATTAAATCCTGTCATCGTCACTAAACCACACCATTATGTTACCTGTTTCTGTGCTCATCTTTTCATAGTACACATTATAAATATATGGTGCTAAAAGACCAATCTGATTAAGACAGATCTTTAATTCAAAGACTGGATTGTAGAGTATCGGAGTTGAATTAAAGATCTGGTGTTAATCAGATTTTTGAAAGATGGAAGTATATCTGAAGAAAATGTTATTGTTAATAGAATATTGATGTTATGTCAAGATTTTTCTGTTAACAATAAAATACATGTAGGTATACTAAATTGCAACAAAAGATTTTGTACAGTTATACTTACAATTACTAAGAAGAAGGAAGGAAATTTACCTGTAAGGACACCACACTATTTGGTGGAACAGCCAGATAAACCAAACCAAATGACAGTCACACAATTTTCAATATCATAATAAATGTTGCATATGAATAATATAAAAAAAAACCCAACATTTCCCATGTGTGTTTCTATTGTTTTCTAATCCAATAAAAAAAGTAGGAAAGCTAACTACCTTTCTTGAGATGATGATACATGAGCTACTGGTTGGCAACCAATTCTTACCCATTACCAACTATTGCCACCTCATGAGTATCAATAATTGTAAGCAAACAAAAAAGTGTACTTCTACCAAGTCAAACATGGGAAGCTGTTTGTCTCTGTAACCACATTTTTTAATATGAAAAGTCCCACAAAAAAACATAAGCTCTCTTTATTTTAGTTTTACATCCTTGAAATCCAAGGGGTTTACTGTTGATACATCTTTTCTGCAGCCCTGTGATATGTCATGGCAAAAATCAAACATCTTTATGTGACCCTCCCAGATAATACAAGTAGACTAGTCTGATGTCTTGAATGAAGATCAAAGGAATCATGCAGCAGCATAATGGTAAAATCAACATTTAAAAAAAAAAATGGTTGTAGTGTAACAAACAAGAAATAAGGGGGGAGGGGGGGTGGGGTGTACTACCTTACTGGCATGCTGGTGATGTGGTGATACTACCTTACTGGCATGCTGTCGATGTGGTGATACTACCTTACTGGCATGCTGGTGATGTGGTGATACTACCTTACTGGCATGCCGGTGATGTGGTGATACTACCTTACTGGCATGCTAGCTTTCCAGTGATGTGGTGTAACCCTAGGACATGCGCACTGGTTCAGTAACATTGAGTGTAGTCGGTGGCTGGATAGACATACTGCACGTTAGAGTAGCTGCTCAATCTGTAAGGACAGGTATCAGCCTGGTGATTGGTCAGTACCTGAAACCTGTCAATTAGCACACTGAGAGCCATGGATTTTGTCATGACATATTTTGAGTTGCAGAGAAGGCATGTTTATTGAGAGCAAATCTCTTGGATTTAAGGATGGTTTAGAAAACATCTTTCAAAAATAATTTCAGTTTTTATTTTTCTGTGACCTTTTTGTTATTTTATCTTGTAAAAACAATTACGTTTGAATGAGTAAGAAAATGTTCTTATGCTATATGATCAAAGTAAAGGAGATACTACGCTGGACAAGACTGAGACTTTGGATACATTATTGGTACAATGTGTATTTAATCTCCCTAAAACTGCTAAGTCTTAAAAACTGAACATTTACAATAAAAATATTGATGTTTATTGCCAGAAAAATAAATAAAACAAAACTCTGTAATCTTATAATATGATGTATTTGAACTGGATATCATCTCAGGTTGAGAAACATGCTCACAGCTGTTCACCACATAGTTTTTTGTTTTTTGATAGAGGTTAAAATATCAATGAAAAATACAAAACAACACCCTGGAATATGTGTTTACAATAGAATATATATAATAGTTACTAATGGAGTGTGTGTGTGTATAATGTATATAAATATAACAAAAAATGTAACTTCTGAAAAGTATGTGTATATAGTGTATGATTGACCTACTTTGAGGTTAATAAAATGATTGATCAAACTGATTAAGATTATATTTCCTGTCCTTGGCAATTGGTTTTGTCTGTCATTGTTGTTCAGTTCAAGTTTAATGTTAGAAATCTTAAAGTAAATTTCTTAAAATATACCCTATGTGCAATACACTTGTGCAATATCTCAGATGAACACACATGTATCAGTCTTAACAGAGGTTAGTAATTGTTTTATTATGTAATGTTTATACATGTACTTTCTGAGCCCAAAGGACCCTTATATAGACTTTTCTGCTCATTGATAAATTAATCTTGTGACTTTAAAGTGAAACAACCAACATTATAATTATGTTTCCCATCCTTACTTGAGTTTCCTCATGTGCAGCCCTATTTGCCACAGAAGTCGGTAAGGGTTATCACTGCTGTGTTCTGAATTACTGAAGCAGAAAGCAAGCCGCAACAATCGCTAATAAGGCAGATAATCTTTACTGTTGTACTATTGTTCTACTGTATGCCCTTGTAGTTTGGAAATAGGATTGCTTTTTTGGCCATCATCAATGATGTTTCTTTACTACAAGGACATTAAATGTATATTACATTTCCTTTGTGTGCAGGGGCAGTATAAAATCAACTGGATATTTTCAGTCTAGAGTATGAAATGTTCTCCCTAACATTGTTTTACATATCATGATATCTCTCTCTCAAAAGTGCACCCTATTACGTAACATAAAATTAGAATTCTCACCCTGTAGTCACGTTCCTTTATTGATTTTATACCTACATAAGTATTTCTGATGCTTCAAAAGTTTAAGAATGGCTTTCAAGTTGTATTAAAGAGGAAAAAAATGTTCAACTCAAGTATTTGGACAAAACAAAGGTGCTACCGGTACTTTAAATTGGTTGGAACATGTTAATAAGTTTTCTGTAAATACAAGACCAATTAGGGATAGATATGTATATAATTGTACAGAGTATTATAAATGTACTGTAATGGGCTACAATTATATGTTACTCACTATTACATAATGTATGACTTGTTAAAACAGCATGTTATAGGTACTGGACTTTGGATTATTATGGTATGATGATGTTTTTCCTCTTTTTCTACTTGTTACCTACTGTGTACTATGTCATTGTCAATATTACTACATTTATAATGAATAACTAAATACTTACTTGTCATTTTCTACAGAAGAATTCTATGTAAATCACCTCTTGCAATGCATTTTATAGATCTGTAATAGGTAGTTGTTTGAAATTTTATTTTTTTAAGAAAAAACTATTCAAAAACTTAATTTGCAGGAGTAGACTATCCACTGCTAATCCTACACTTTACCCGTTTTGATATCCAAGAATTATTTATGCACAACATTAAATTAAGAGATGGATACCTTGACAAGGTTGTTCTGACCTTGAAAAAAAATCTTTTTGTTGCTTAATCTTCTTTATAGAAAGGAGAATACTTAAAGCTCTCCTCTACAGTTATAACTGGTGTAGTTGTACCCTCTACAGTTATAACTGGTGTAGGTGTAGCCTCTACAGTTATAACTGGTGTAGTTGTACCCTCTACAGTTATAACTGGTGTAGTTGTACCCTCTACAGTTATAACTGGTGCAGGTGTACCCTCTACAGTTATAACTGGTGTAGTTATACCCTCTACAGTTATAACTGGTGTAGTTGTACCCTCTACAGTTATAACTGGTGTAGTTGTATCCTCTACAGTTATAACTGGTGTAGTTGTATCCTCTACAGTTATAACTGGCATAGTTGTACCCGCTACAGTTATAACTGGTGTAGTTGTACCCTCTACAGTTATAACTGGTGTAGGTGTACCCTCTACAGTTATAACTGGTGTAGTTGTACCCTCTACAGTTTTAACTGGTGTAGTTATATCCTCTACAGTTATAACTGGTGTAGTTGTACCCTCTACAGTTATAACTGGTGTAGGTGTACCCTCTACATTTATAACTGGTGTAGTAGGTGTACCCTCTACAGTTATAACTGGTGTAGGTGTACCCTCTACAGTTATAACTGGTGTAGTTGTACCCTCTACAGTTATAACTGGTGTGGGTGTATACTCTACAGTTATAACTGGTGTAGTTGTATCCTCTACAGTTATAACTGGTGTAGTTGTACCGTCTACAGTTATAACTGGTGTAGTTGTACCCTCTACAGTTATAACTGTTGTAGTTGTACCCTCTATAGTTATAACTGGTGTAGTTGGTGTACCCTCTACAGTTATAACAGGTGTAGGTGTACCCTCTACAGTTATTTTAACTGGTGTAGTTGTATCCTCTACAGTTATAACTGGTCTAGTTGTACCCTCTACAGTTATTTTAACTGGTGTAGTTGTAACCTCTACAGTTATAACTGTTGTAGTTGTACCCTCTACAGTTATTTTAACTGGTGTAGTTGTACTCTCTACAGTTATAACTGGCATAGTTGTACCCGCTACAGTTATAACTGGTGTGGTTGTATCCTCTACAGTTATAACTGGGGTAGTTGTACCCTCTACAGTTATTTTAACTGGTGTAGTTGTACTCTCTACAGTTATAACTGTTGTAGTTGTACCCTCTACTGTTATAACTGGTGTAGGTGTACCCTATACAGTTATAACTGGTGCAGGTGTACCCTCTACAGTTATAACTGGTCTAGTTGTACCCTCTACAGTTTTAACTGGTGTAGTTGTATCCTATACAGTTATAACTGGTGTGGGTGTATCCTCTACAGTTATAACTGGCATAGTTGTACCCGCTACAGTTATAACTGGTGGAGTTGTATCCTCTACAGTTATAACTGGTCTAGTTGTACCCTCTACAGTTTTAACTGGTGTAGTTGTACCCTCTACAGTTATAACTGGTGTAGTTGTACCCTTTACATTAAAAACAGTATGTACAAATATCCTACATTCTTACATAAGTTACAGAGTTGGAGTGATCACTAACGTATATTGCTGTAAAACATGGTTGATGAAATTTCTCTCCTAAATCAATAGGTGATCTTTTTCAATAGGGTTAGTTCCATAAAAGCAAAAATATGTATTTGAAGAATCTGCTTAAGTACCTGTGTATATTGTAGTTGTGTCTGGGAGCCATTGATTTGTATTAGTATCTCCCTTAGATCGACCAGGTCTCCAGTGTACAGCACCGGGCGGCTTTAAACCGCTCTACCTTGACACGTCAATACACTTGGTTTGCATTATTCATATCTTTGCAATTTGTTGAAATACAGGTAAGATGTATATATTAATATTAGGAGTGTTTGACTTTCATACAGGTATTAGGTGTATGTAGTGACATGTATAATTGTGTTATTACTGTATGTGTTGGAGATCACAAATGGCCAGAAGGAAAAGTTAAAGGCTTGTAGATATTCTAATATCAATTATTTTATTTTTCCTTACAGGAATTGAAGAAAGTCTTCACCATCAGTGCTTCACCTCTATTTGACCTTAACGAACAGTTTTGGCCATGGTGAGCATTCCTGATTGGTCAAAGTTTGCACGGGTGCAGGAGGGCCTGAAGGACTCGCGCAATGTGCACCTCAACAAATACTACAAACAGCGCGAGGAGGAAGCTATTCGCCAAGCTGAGGAGCGTGGCTACTTCAGAGTGCCCACACAAACCTACCTCCTAGAGGAAAATGACTTTCGTAATGGCAGGAAAGTGCGTGACCTCAGCCAGCTACAGCTGGTGAAGCTTGTGGGTGTTCACCTACGGAAGATTGGTGACATCGCCTACTGTGTGAACCTCCGCATCTGTGTCCTTAGCAACAACTTCCTCACAAAAATAGACGACCTTACATCATGTCGCCAGCTAGTCAAATTGGATCTCCATAGTAACCAGGTGGGTACATGACCGACACTCCTCTGTTATCATACCCTCCTCATTGTAGTTTGACATTTGATATTTGTTTGTAGTACGTAAGTAAATATTGTGTGTAGGGTGCACGTGGTACTAAAGCTGGACTGAGCTGCTCTGGCTGTAAATGGACACATTTATCCCTTAAAACTTTCAATAATTTAAAACATTATCAAAATGAATTAACTAATAAGCAGATCTTGATTCATATAGATGACACTTATAAGTAGTGAATTGATGGAAGAAATACACGGCTTAGTATAGCTATTATTGCTGACTTACAGAGCATATTTTATATATTCTATTGTTCCAAAGATAAACCATGTAATGGTCAGTGTTTGATAATACAGGATATGTTTGACATGATTTTGTCTAATTATTATGACATATTGAAGATAGCACATCAAACATGGGACTATGGTACCTTTAGTAAAACCATGCCGAGGGCTAATGTCTTGCATACTGAGGTGTAATTAATCCCCAGTCAGTAGTGGTGGTATTGTGGGAGATTTCACACATGATCGGTTCTCTTAGCCAGACTATTGGTCCTCTCAGACAACATGTTAACACTGGGTGATCAGCTCTAGATATCATCACATAGCCTGCTTATTAACGACGTCCGACACTATACTGTAGGTCTGTCCGTATCAAAGCTCACTTCCTTATCTATTTAATTCATCAAAGTTGAAAAATTCTGTCAAGTTTGCCGACGTTCTTAAAGTCAAAATTCCCACAGGGGGCAAAATCTATTGCCTGTTTTCCTGATGGCCTGTTGTTTAATCAATATTACTGATATAAGTCAAATGTGTACTAAACTGTAACATTAATTGGTGGGTAATAACCATGAACAGATTTGTTGGTATATACGCTGTTTCACGTTCTAATTTATCACTCAGAGCTAGGATTCCTAATGATAGTATGGTTTTTGAGTATTAGAGTTTGTTCAAATTAGGACCCTGGTGTAATAAAATAGGTCATGGTATCATATTCCCAAAAATATGAATTTCTGAATGTTATTTTCAGAATCATATAACATATTTTTTCATAATTTGTTACGTTTCTGTGCTGTGGTAATGCTATGTCTCAATACACAACATGTACATTTATACTTATCATACACTGTGTTGGTATAGTAGATATTTACTTTAACTATTGACTTTTCATATAACCGAGTCACACTAGTATATATATAGTGGTATTAGCTATAGTGTTTGTAGTAATGATTAAGTAAATTCCATGTAAGCATTATAAAACCAACATCTCACACAATTACTGTAGGACCTGCCTTTACTCTGTGGTTATAGTGTGGAACACATCCACATTCATCATGGTTCTAATGAAAATAAACATGTGTTTGTGTTGAAGACTAATACCTTGATGTAGGAGATTGTTGATGGACCTTGGTTTGTGGTGTACCCGGTGTATACACACTTATTGATTTAATACCTATACACTGGCACCCCTTTATCAATCACTATATATATGAGAAACTACCATTAAATTAAAAGTGTGTCATTTTAGAATTGAAAATACTTGAAAATAGATTAGTTTCCTTGCTATGTATAAAGAGCTGGAAATTTAATCAGTTAGGAGCTTTTTAACACCGGTCTGTATACATACTAGTGTTTACCTTTAAATATTGACCTTTATAAACGTTTCAGACAGAAACATTAACAGTTTAAGTGTGCAGGAATCCTGTTTCCCCTGGTACCACAGATCACAGATCACAGATCACAGACCTTCTGTCACTGAGCCAGTCAAGTCTACTTAAGGTGTCTGAGGGGTACCACTGGTTAATATAGAGCCCCTGGGACCACAGATCACAGGCATTTGCTCGCTGAGCCAGTCAAGTCTACTTAAGGTGTTTGAGGGGTACCACAGGTTAATATAGAGCCCCTGGTAGCACAGATCACAGACCTTCGGTCGCTGAGCCAGTCAATTCTACTTAAGGTGTCTGAGGGGTACCACAGGTTAATATAGAGCCCCTGGTGCCACAGATCGCAGACTTTCTGTTACTGAGCCAGTCAAGTCTACTTAAGGTGTCTGAGGGGTACCACAGGTTAAGATAGAGCCCCTGGTACCACAGATCACAGGCCTTTGCTCGCTGAGCCAGTCAAGTCTACTTAAGGTGTTTGAGGGGTACCACAGGTTAATATAGAGCCCCTGGTGCCACAGATCGCAGACTTTCTGTTACTGAGCCAGTCAAGTCTACTTAAGGTGTCTGAGGGGTACCACAGGTTAATATAGAGCCCCTGGTACCACAGATCACAGACCTTCGGTCACTGAGTCAGTCAAGTCTACTTAAGGTGTCTGAGGGGTACCACTGGTTAATATAGAGCCCCTGGTACCACAGATCACAGGCATTTGCTCGCTGAGCCAGTCAAGTCTACTTAAGGTGTTTGAGGGGTACCACAGGTTAATATAGAGCCCCTGGTACCACAGATCACAGTCCTTCGGTCGCTGAGCCAGTCAAGTCTACTTAAGGTGTCTGAGGGGTACCACAGGTTAATATAGAGCCCCTGGTACCATGGGGAAATAGTTAGTGAATGTACCAGGAAATAGTCAGTGAATGTACCAGGAAATAGCCATTGAATGTACCAGGAAATAGTCAGTGAATGTTCCAGGAAATAGTCAGTGAATGTACCAGGAAATAGCCAGTGAATATACCAGGAAAAAGTCAGTGAATGTACCAGAAAATAGCCATTGAATGTACCAGGAAATAGCCATTGAATGTACCAGGAAATAGCCATTGAATGTACCTGACATTATGCAACACAAGGTTGCATTACAAATGAGGAAAGCAGAGTGAATATTCTGGACAAAGCCTCAGAGATTAGGAATAATTGTATTTATGTTTAGATGTTAATAATCATGTTTATGACCATTCTTCTGTTAAAACAATAATAATATACAACAATTGTATTTCTGTTACACAGATAAGCAGTATTCCTGGAGTGGCTTTCTGGTCTGGAATGAGGAAACTTAGGATATTACATCTCCACGACAACCCTCTTGGAAAATATGAGACATTACAAAATCTGGCGACTTGTCCGTCACTGATTGTTCTAACCCTGTACGACACGCCCCTTAGCCTGAAGCGTAACTATCGGCACCATGTTGTCAACAGTGTTTGGTCACTCAAGGCGCTCGACCATCATGTCATATCTGATGAAGAAATCATTGAGGATGCCATCTTCGGTGGGAAGTTTGGAACACTTCATCCTGCCTTTAGGATTGATCTGTGCCCCCCTACATTAGAGGTAAGTATACTTTTCCTTCAGGACTGATCTATGCCCCCCCTTCATTAGAGGTAAGTATACTTTTCCTTCAGGACTGATCTGTGCCCCCCCCTACATTATAGGTAAGTATACTTTTCCTTCAGGACTGATCTGTGCCCCCCTACATTAGAGGTAAGTATACTTTTCCTTCAGGACTGATCTGTGCCCCCCCTACATTAGAGGTAGGCATACTTATACTTTTCCTTCAGGACTGATCTGTGCCCCCCTACACTTAAGGTATATATAAATTATAATATGTGATACCTTGTACTTTCCTTTAAGACTGATCTTCTATATCCCCCATATTAGAGGTAGATATATTACATTTTGTTATAAAATATCAAGTGAAACTAGTAGATTTTACCCAATGCCATTTAAACATGGTTAGTATGTAGAAGACTGATGTAAGAATGTTTTGTGTGTTGTAGGACTCTGACTATCAGGAGGAGCTGTACACAATCTACCTGGTGGAGGCCTACATCAACCACATCATGGCCCACCACTCTCCTGTCCTCATCATACAGCGCTTCATGAGGGGTCACCTGGCCAGGAAAAGGTAAAGTTATTTCAGTGATTCTCACAAGGTAAAGATACGTTCATGTCACAATGTAAAGGAAAAACCTCTCATAATGTAAAGTAAGGATCATCTCACAAGTAAAAGAAGGACCACTTCATAATGTTGTAAATATAATAGGTGTGTACAAATTCAGTGTTACATCCTAATAGGAAATAAACAATGTTTTTATGATAGCTGGGTAAGACTTAGTGAGCTCTACCTAACAGAAATTATTCGTAAGGTCCGACCCACTGTACCAAGGTTTTTTTTTGTATTGTTTTATGGCCAATCAAAAATTTTAGTCATTTCCTGTATAAATACCTGTCTATGTAGGTTATTCCTGGATAGCAAACATCTGTTTGTGAAGTCCACATCTGTACTCCCATAACTGACCTAAACACAAAAACTAAACCAAGGTCACAGAGGTAAAGGTCACAAAAAAAGATGTGCAATATGTTTAAAGGGACATCACGTGAAAAGGCGTTTTTTTGTTAATGAATGTATGTATTGTATGCACTTCCGCTTATGTTACCTCGCTATCCCCATATTCATAGTCCGTTCCAAATGTCCAGTTTGACCACTTGAATTGTTCGGGAAAGCCCTGCTAAAAATAGCGCCGGTAACACAAGTGGTGCGAGCGAGATGAAACGGTTTACAAAGGGGCCCTCAGAGAGGGGCCGTCAGGCAACTGCAACTTCTTACCGCACTATGAAACCAAGTTATATGATTTCTAATTCCGTATTCAAACTTATTGAACAGTAATTATTCATCATCAGAAGTTAATTGCACACTTGCCAATATTAAGAATTTAAATTTATTTAGCTTTTAACATAAATTTGTTGCCAATAAAATTAAACAAAGGATGGGGCACAAGTTTTTACAATTTATCACAGCCTTCTCCCGTGACCGGTACAGGTGGTACGGGGCTAAACACTCCCTCAACAATGGGACAAACCTTTCTGTAAAAAGGAATATTCACGAGACGAATATCCCTTTTCAAATGTTTACATAAAGTGCATATATGCAATGACAAACTACACGCGAATATAAAAAGGAAACGTTTGTGAATTTATTTATTACATTAAACAACTCAATGTCTTTGGCCATTTTTTTTCTAGACCATGAATATAAATCTATGTATACTCTCTTTCCCACTTTCACTGTCTCCAAACGCTAACATTTAGGAAGTCATATTAACCATCACACACAATAAACTGTATGGCAAAACCACTACGTGTACATGTAGAATATGTGTCAATAAGGAACGTGTTGAGATACTTGATAATTATATTTTTTCAATACTTTACAGAGATTAAAGCATACTT
>NW_018404265.1:10892-34042 GCF_002113885.1 Mizuhopecten yessoensis | reverse complement strand
GACTCTAGCTTTAGTACTCGACTCTAGCTTTAGTACTCGCCTCTAGCTTTAGTACTCGACTCTAGCTTTAGTACTCGACTCTAGCTTTAGTAGCTTTAGTACTCGACTCTAGCTTTAGTACTTAGCTTTAGTACTCGACTCTAGCTTTAGTACTTGACTCTAGCTTTAGTACTTGGTCAATATCTGACCTAAAAGAATATCACTGAGGTCAAAAAGAATATCAACAAATATGTCCTGTAACATGTTCCACTCCTAAAGGTGCAAATGTTGTGTAGCCCTATGCTAGCTGCATTACTAAGATGTAACTGACCTAAACACAACAACTTAACCAGCCTTATATATGTTTGTACAGACATTGATAACACCATATGTCTGACTATTAAGAACTCTGAATTACACAACTGTCTATAAAGGTCTGAAATACCTGTCTTTAAAGTTCACCTCCTCTGAATAACAAGCACCTTTCTATAAAGACGACCTCTGGGTAACAAACACCTTTCTATAAAGACGACCTCTGGGTAACAAACACCTTTCTATAAAGACGACCTCTGGGTAACAAACACCTTTCTATAAAGACGACCTCTGGGTAACAAACACCTTTCTATAAAGACGACCTCTGGGTAACAAACACCTTTCTATAAAGACGACCTCTGGGTAACAAACACCTTTCTATAAAGACGACCTCTGGGTAACAAACACCTTTCTATAAAGACGACCTCTGGGTAACAAACACCTTTCTATAAAGACGACCTCTGGGTAACAAACACCTTTCTATAAAGACGACCTCTGGGTAACAAACACCTTTCTATAAAGACGACCTCTGGGTAACAAACACCTTTCTATAAAGACGACCTCTGGGTAACAAACACCTTTCTATAAAGACGACCTCTGGGTAACAAACACCTTTCTATAAAGACGACCTCTGGGTAACAAACACCTTTCTATAAAGACGACCTCTGGGTAACAAACACCTTTCTATAAAGACGACCTCTGGGTAACAAACACCTTTCTATAAAGACGACCTCTGGGTAACAAACACCTTTCTATAAAGACGACCTCTGGGTAACAAACACCTTTCTATAAAGACGACCTCTGGGTAACAAACACCTTTCTATAAAGACGACCTCTGGGTAACAAACACCTTTCTATAAAGACGACCTCTGGGTAACAAACACCTTTCTATAAAGACGACCTCTGGGTAACAAACACCTTTCTATAAAGACGACCTCTGGGTAACAAACACCTTTCTATAAAGACGACCTCTGGGTAACAAACACCTTTCTATAAAGACGACCTCTGGGTAACAAACACCTTTCTATAAAGACGACCTCTGGGTAACAAACACCTTTCTATAAAGACGACCTCTGGGTAACAAACACCTTTCTATAAAGACGACCTCTGGGTAACAAACACCTTTCTATAAAGACGACCTCTGGGTAACAAACACCTTTCTATAAAGACGACCTCTGGGTAACAAACACCTTTCTATAAAGACGACCTCTGGGTAACAAACACCTTTCTATAAAGACGACCTCTGGGTAACAAACACCTTTCTATAAAGACGACCTCTGGGTAACAAACACCTTTCTATAAAGACGACCTCTGGGTAACAAACACCTTTCTATAAAGACGACCTCTGGGTAACAAACACCTTTCTATAAAGACGACCTCTGGGTAACAAACACCTTTCTATAAAGACGACCTCTGGGTAACAAACACCTTTCTATAAAGACGACCTCTGGGTAACAAACACCTTTCTATAAAGACGACCTCTGGGTAACAAACACCTTTCTATAAAGACGACCTCTGGGTAACAAACACCTTTCTATAAAGACGACCTCTGGGTAACAAACACCTTTCTATAAAGACGACCTCTGGGTAACAAACACCTTTCTATAAAGACGACCTCTGGGTAACAAACACCTTTCTATAAAGACGACCTCTGGGTAACAAACACCTTTCTATAAAGACGACCTCTGGGTAACAAACACCTTTCTATAAAGACGACCTCTGGGTAACAAACACCTTTCTATAAAGACGACCTCTGGGTAACAAACACCTTTCTATAAAGACGACCTCTGGGTAACAAACACCTTTCTATAAAGACGACCTCTGGGTAACAAACACCTTTCTATAAAGACGACCTCTGGGTAACAAACACCTTTCTATAAAGACGACCTCTGGGTAACAAACACCTTTCTATAAAGACGACCTCTGGGTAACAAACACCTTTCTATAAAGACGACCTCTGGGTAACAAACACCTTTCTATAAAGACGACCTCTGGGTAACAAACACCTTTCTATAAAGACGACCTCTGGGTAACAAACACCTTTCTATAAAGACGACCTCTGGGTAACAAACACCTTTCTATAAAGACGACCTCTGGGTAACAAACACCTTTCTATAAAGACGACCTCTGGGTAACAAACACCTTTCTATAAAGACGACCTCTGGGTAACAAACACCTTTCTATAAAGACGACCTCTGGGTAACAAACACCTTTCTATAAAGACGACCTCTGGGTAACAAACACCTTTCTATAAAGACGACCTCTGGGTAACAAACACCTTTCTATAAAGACGACCTCTGGGTAACAAACACCTTTCTATAAAGACGACCTCTGGGTAACAAACACCTTTCTATAAAGACGACCTCTGGGTAACAAACACCTTTCTATAAAGACGACCTCTGGGTAACAAACACCTTTCTATAAAGACGACCTCTGGGTAACAAACACCTTTCTATAAAGACGACCTCTGGGTAACAAACACCTTTCTATAAAGACGACCTCTGGGTAACAAACACCTTTCTATAAAGACGACCTCTGGGTAACAAACACCTTTCTATAAAGACGACCTCTGGGTAACAAACACCTTTCTATAAAGACGACCTCTGGGTAACAAACACCTTTCTATAAAGACGACCTCTGGGTAACAAACACCTTTCTATAAAGACGACCTCTGGGTAACAAACACCTTTCTATAAAGACGACCTCTGGGTAACAAACACCTTTCTATAAAGACGACCTCTGGGTAACAAACACCTTTCTATAAAGACGACCTCTGGGTAACAAACACCTTTCTATAAAGACGACCTCTGGGTAACAAACACCTTTCTATAAAGACGACCTCTGGGTAACAAACACCTTTCTATAAAGACGACCTCTGGGTAACAAACACCTTTCTATAAAGACGACCTCTGGGTAACAAACACCTTTCTATAAAGACGACCTCTGGGTAACAAACACCTTTCTATAAAGACGACCTCTGGGTAACAAACACCTTTCTATAAAGACGACCTCTGGGTAACAAACACCTTTCTATAAAGACGACCTCTGGGTAACAAACACCTTTCTATAAAGACGACCTCTGGGTAACAAACACCTTTCTATAAAGACGACCTCTGGGTAACAAACACCTTTCTATAAAGACGACCTCTGGGTAACAAACACCTTTCTATAAAGACGACCTCTGGGTAACAAACACCTTTCTATAAAGACGACCTCTGGGTAACAAACACCTTTCTATAAAGACGACCTCTGGGTAACAAACACCTTTCTATAAAGACGACCTCTGGGTAACAAACACCTTTCTATAAAGACGACCTCTGGGTAACAAACACCTTTCTATAAAGACGACCTCTGGGTAACAAACACCTTTCTATAAAGACGACCTCTGGGTAACAAACACCTTTCTATAAAGACGACCTCTGGGTAACAAACACCTTTCTATAAAGACGACCTCTGGGTAACAAACACCTTTCTATAAAGACGACCTCTGGGTAACAAACACCTTTCTATAAAGACGACCTCTGGGTAACAAACACCTTTCTATAAAGACGACCTCTGGGTAACAAACACCTTTCTATAAAGACGACCTCTGGGTAACAAACACCTTTCTATAAAGACGACCTCTGGGTAACAAACACCTTTCTATAAAGACGACCTCTGGGTAACAAACACCTTTCTATAAAGACGACCTCTGGGTAACAAACACCTTTCTATAAAGACGACCTCTGGGTAACAAACACCTTTCTATAAAGACGACCTCTGGGTAACAAACACCTTTCTATAAAGACGACCTCTGGGTAACAAACACCTTTCTATAAAGACGACCTCTGGGTAACAAACACCTTTCTATAAAGACGACCTCTGGGTAACAAACACCTTTCTATAAAGACGACCTCTGGGTAACAAACACCTTTCTATAAAGACGACCTCTGGGTAACAAACACCTTTCTATAAAGACGACCTCTGGGTAACAAACACCTTTCTATAAAGACGACCTCTGGGTAACAAACACCTTTCTATAAAGACGACCTCTGGGTAACAAACACCTTTCTATAAAGACGACCTCTGGGTAACAAACACCTTTCTATAAAGACGACCTCTGGGTAACAAACACCTTTCTATAAAGACGACCTCTGGGTAACAAACACCTTTCTATAAAGACGACCTCTGGGTAACAAACACCTTTCTATAAAGACGACCTCTGGGTAACAAACACCTTTCTATAAAGACGACCCCTGGGTAACAAACACCTTTCTATAAAGACGACCTCTGGGTAACAAACACCTTTCTATAAAGACGACCTCTGGGTAACAAACACCTTTCTATAAAGACGACCTCTGGGTAACAAACACCTTTCTATAAAGACGACCTCTGGGTAACAAACACCTTTCTATAAAGACGACCTCTGGGTAACAAACACCTTTCTATAAAGACGACCTCTGGGTAACAAACACCTTTCTATAAAGACGACCTCTGGGTAACAAACACCTTTCTATAAAGACGACCTCTGGGTAACAAACACCTTTCTATAAAGACCACCCCTGGGTAACAAACACCTTTCTATAAAGATGACATCTGGGTAACAAACACCTTTCTATAAAGACCACCTCTGGGTAACAAACACTTTTCTATAAAGACCACCCCTGGGTAACAAACACTTTTCTATAAAGACGACCTCTGGGTAACAAACACCTTTCTATAAAGATGACCTCTGGGTAACAAACACTTTTCTATAAAGACCACCTCTGGGTAACAAACACCTTTCTATAAAGATGACCTCTGGGTAACAAACACTTTTCTATAAAGACCACCCCTGGGTAACAAACACTTTTCTATAAAGATGACCTCTGGGTAACAAACACCTTTCTATAAAGATGACCTCTGGGTAACAAACACTTTTCTATAAAGACCACCTCTGGGTAACAAACACCTTTCTATAAAGATGACCTCTGGGTAACAAACACCTTTCTATATAGACCACCCCTGGGTAACAAACACTTTTCTATAATGACCACCTCTGGGTAACAAACACCTTGTATACATGAAAGCATGCTGACATTTGGTATTGTGTGACAGGTATGGACACCTTGGTAGAAAGATCAACCAGATGAAGCAGGGTGGTGAGCTATCACTGATCCCGTCTGAGCTGATTCCCCCGCCTCCAAGCTCCTCCCCAGCCTTTGGGGCCAGTGCCAGTGGCCAGGATCTGTCTGGTGCTGGGAGTATGAGCATGGACTATGATACTTACATAAAGGACCGTCGACCTGACACTTCATCAGGGCCACCTAGTGAGGGAACATTGACATCTCTGGCAAAACCCACAACGTCAGAGGTATGGAAAGAATTATTTCACTATGCAATGATATATGATATGGATGATATGATGGGAAATGTGACATTTAAGCATTGAACTGTAGCGCGCATTATGATTTGTTTGCTTGCAAAGCTGTGTCATTCAAATAGATCATAAATACCATACAAAAACAGTTCAATACTTATATTTACGTTTTCTCTGCCTCTTATGTTTTTTTTAACTTGTCATTTATATTTAAAATTTAAAATGCCCTCCTTATCGACAGTCCACAAAATTTCGTTCAATAGTTTGAACAGCGTGTTTGTCGCGTGCTGATTGGCAAACAAAGTAGTACGTTGAAATTTTAACAAACACTTCAATGTTATTTCACAATTCAATATAAATACAATTGCGTATGATATGGCTATATGGTGATTTAAGTTTATCAATAGAACTGAAAGTTAGATTTTAAATTCTTTCTCAGGGAGTTATTTTTGGCAGTTAATTCAAATTTTTCTCTTTGTTCATTTTGTGAAGAATCCAGACGTGAATTTATTTGTTGATTGTATGGGAATCTGACTACAATCTGTAGATTCTATAACAGCCTCGTTATTTGATATGTCATCAGAAACAGTGGCTGCGAGACGCGTGAAACTGATAGCGTTTGAAGTGAGTGATCTTGCGACGGAGCACAGGGGTTCATTACAAATGTCTGAAATGTTTATGTTTGCTGTGACTCATATCAGTAGGTCTGTAACATATGTGTCAGTAGGTCTATACAATATGTTCAGACATTTGTAACGAACCCCTGTTGGTCAGTGCAGTGTAACAGACGATATTTTTGATAAATTTCATGAGTGTTAAAATTGTTTCCATTGCCGGCATTGGTGATTTCAACCGATGTGTATTTTGTACGATATTGCAGACCCTGGTCTTGTTTTAGTTGTAATAAAAGTATTTTTTATTTTATTTTTTATTTTGCACATAAATTTACAATGACATTGTCAAATCTCATGTTTATTTACATTGGATATTGTAGTTCCGGTCAGTGTTGTATAAGTATGCTAAGATTTATGTTTCGTGCTGCATGGTAATTAAAGTCCCATCAACGACACAGCTTTCAAAGAGGCTTTATAGTGACAATGCCATGCAAATGTAAATATATATATACATACAAAGTGTTCAATAGTTTTTTTAGAAAGAATATGAATTTGAAGTCATCTTCAGAAAAAACACTACTTACAATGTTGGGAACCTGTAAGTCAATGGGAATGACCTTGTTCGTTCCAGGGAAGAGTAAACGCTAACCAAACGTTAGTTTTAATATGTTGTTTTGTAGACTAGATTACTGAGCTGTATGGTGTTTGTGTGTTACAGAGTGTAGACGAGCCCCACCCAACACCACTGGAGGGTCACACACCAGTCCAGGATGATGACATTGGCACACCAAAAAAACGGAAAAACCTTCTGATCAATCTTGCAAAGCTGCAGACGGGAACCTTCTCAAGTCTGTATGATGAAGCGATTGCCATAGAGACAATCTTGCCTGAAAATTCAGGAGAGAAAATTGTGACCACAACAGAAAAGAAATCACGGCGTAAGAAAAGAAAGGAACAGCAAAAGAAAGTGGTAAAAAGTGTGAAGCAGTTCTTTGGTCCTATTATGGAGTCATCTGCAGCTCCAGAGGAATCTCCCAGGGAGGAGGAGGATGACACCCAGATCACAGAGTACCGCCTCAGGGGGATTAAACCAGACGTCATGTACATCGATGCTACAACGGAAATGATTCTGTCAAAGCAGGAAGCAGGTCGTCTAGTGAGAGATGCAGAGGATGAAATTCATATGAGAGCAAGGGATCTGCCCAAACCAAAAGTCACCCCTCGCAAGTCTGTAAACACCAACCAACGAATGTTTGCCCGTGTGCATGGTACCATGGGCATCTCCAGTCTGCTGGCTGTTCACCAGGCCTACAGGGACCGGGAGAAAGCTGAACAGACTGCAGCCAAAATGGAACACATCCTTACAATGCGTGATGACCGTGACAGGGCAAAGGAGAGAATACGCCTTCATAATGATGAGAAACGTAACATGGCTCTTCGAAAGCGTGATGCTGAGCGAAGCCAAATGCTGGAAACTCTTGAGAGGAAGGAGATGAAAAGATTAAGTTATTTGGAGAAACGTACTGATTTGAAGGCAAAGTCATCAGATTATAATCGATCTTACAAAACAGACTTTGCATTTATCACAGAATTCAGCAATCAGCATACGTCTGTGTCAAATGCTCTGATGCGACACGACAAGCAGGCACGTACTGAGGACAACATTACCCTGAAGACCGACATAGTTCAGTCTCACAACACTGCCAAGACCGAGCAGCAGGAAGTCGTTAAAAAGTACATGGAGCACCGGCAGCTGATGAGGCAGACCGAGGCGTCCATGTCCCGAGCCACACTCGACACACGTATGCTCCAGGAAGCCAATGACCGGCTGTTTGAGGCAAAATCTCGTGTTGCCCAGCAGAAAGCTCGTCGGGAGACAGTACAGACATTCTATCCCCTCCCACAACATGTTACTCCTGCCCCTGGATCCTCAATTACTGAGCTCCCTCCCGTCAGTCCGGGAGCAACACGATTTGAGGCCAACGTAATGATGACTCAGGGTCGCGTGGGCAAGCACCCAACTTTACTAACATGAATACAGCTCCATCTCCTTAACAGTTCACTGGTGGTTCTCATGGACTGGACTGGTAGGCCAGTCTACAACCAGGGTATTCATCTCAAAGTCTGAAGTAAAATTGGAAGAACTTTTCAAATCTTAAGGATCTACTTTAGATTCTTACATCACTTTGACATGATCAGGTTGTTATGGAATATAAATTATAATATATATATATACACTTGTATAAATATTTTAGTTGTGAGTCAAAATTACACAATAGATCCAAAGAAATTTGTTACATTATTTATGAAAAAACTAGCAGATGCCATAGAATAAAGCCATTCACTTTAACCGTATTGTAGAGGTTAGGACATACAACTATGCAGGTTCTGACCTATACAGGTTCCGACTCATAGAGGTTCTAACTTATGGTTTCTGACTTATAGAGGTTTTGAATTATAAAGGTTCTGACCCTATAATTATGGAACAAAGTGTGACTGATGTAGGTTAAAATTAATTTATTAAGTATGATACATAAATAACAAGATCAGATTTATGTCTTTTTGAAGGAATTATCTTATACTTATCAAGCTAAAGAAGTTCCGTTACATAACAAAGTTATGTCCCCTGAAGTTAATTACTATAAACATGATTTTATACTTTGTTTTTTGTTAAATGACGTTAGTCTGTCCCATATTAGCATTATCAAAATACTGATGCTACCAGTCCCTGGTCTGTTTTAAACTCTGAAGTTTGAATTTATGGTTGACTCTATCTAGTCTGTGATATGATGATATTAATCTTTCTATACCACTACATTAGTACAGTGGTTCATGTGTACTGTTCTCGAGTGAAGACGTGTATCATTAAACTTTATTCATTCGTAACATTGGATACCATAATTATAACAGCATGAATTGAGACACCTTCCTCCTGTCAAGTCAGTAAAATCTGTCTCGAGACACCATCCCTTCTGTCAAATCAGTAAAATCTGTCTCGAGACACCATCCTGTCTGTCAAATCAGTAAAATCTGTCTCGAGACACCATCCCATCTGTCAATCAGTAAAATCTGTCTCAAGACACCATCCTCCTGTCAAATCAGTAAAATCTGTCTCGAGACACCATCCCTTCTGTCAAATCAGTAAAATCTGTCTCGAGACACCATTTTTTTGTGTCAGCACTCTTGTATAAAGACACAGTGATATCCATTTAATCTGCATTTTAAGTAAAACTTGGCTGATGTGAAAATTAATGGGTGTCTCGGGACATGTGATAGAATGTTCCATAGGGACAGGTTGTCCTAGGTGACCGGTTGTCCTTGTTGACCAATTGTTGTTGTTGACAGGTTGTCCTAGGTGACCGGTTGTTGTTGTTGACATGTTGTTCGTGATGACAGGTTGTGCACTGTAATCCTAAAACCAATCTGTGATATTTTATTTCTTAACTTATTCTAGCAAAAAGTAACTGATGACAATTTTAAACATGATATTTTTACATTGACTATAACTTATAGATTATAACTTGTTTAAATGATCTTGTTTTTGTATATAGCTTTTTACAATACATTCCCACTGAAATTAATGTCTGCATTGTTTTTATTTTAGACTCAATCAACTTTACCATTAAATAAGTTCTACTTAAATATACAGGATACCTGTGTTATCACTGTTGGTCAAGTTGATGTAACAATCTCCTGTATGAATAAACTATTTTCTTAATATGTATATTGTCCTGTGATTCTTAATGTCAAATTTAGAATATTGAGAGTGAAGTTAGATCAATACAGGAGTATTGAGGGTCGGTTTAACACAAGACAGTTTTGTCAAGTCATTCTGTTACATTCTCTTCACCCCTGGATTATATCATGACAAAATCAAAGGCATGCAGTGAATTATTTGATTGGTTTCGGGCTAAGACAAACTGACGAATTGCTAGGCTGACGATTAAAGACGAGCAATAGAGAAGCAATAGAGAAGCAACATCTGACTTCAACGCTGATCATTTTACCGGTAGGCTGCCAAGCGTTTCTATTCATGTACAACAAAAGATCAAACTTGTCTCCTTGTATCATACACATTGTGGCACAAACAGAGCCTTCGATTTTGTCATGACATATTCCAGGGGTGCAGAGAATGTAAGAGAGAGTACCCCCAGGATGGGGTCAAGTTTACGTAATACAGGGTGATGTGATGGTCAAATAACCATGATAATAAAGGATTAATGCAAGGGTCAATCTCCTGTTACGAGGGGTCATGAACAACCTCTGCAAGACAAAAATGTGTAGAATGAGTTAGAATAGAACAAAAATAATTCCAGTAAAATTCAATATTTTATTCAAGACAAAATCCAATGTACAAAAAAAAATGGGAGACAATGTACAAGGTATGCATTTTTCTAAAATAAAATAAAAAAGAGTTTCTCCCTAAAGTTTAACACTGATGCCTTACAATTTCCTTTTTCTCTACCATTAGGTATAATGGATGATACTGAAAACATAGCATAAGGTAATGGGAGGCACACAAAACATATGTCTGAATCATGGAATGAAACAACAGTGCACACCTCATCCACGATTGCCTTCAGGAAAAGGATACTGACCAATGACTAGGCGATACCTGTCTTTTAAGATTAAGAAGGAGTGACACTAGACTTAAAAGTCAGTAACTTTTACCCTTACGCTGCCATGCGGCTCTTTTGATCACATCAAAGGATCACCCTAGTCTACTGGTATCATCCACAAGGTCTCTCATATAGAACCTTCAATTTTACTATGAAATATTCCAGGGGTGCAGAGAATGTAAAAGAGCATAACCCTGGACATTTGAGGACGTGCATACCTGTGTGTCTACCATACCTTATAACTCAGTTCTTATGTAGGTAACAATCAATCAAACTTTATACAAAACCAGAATTCCATGATCACACACAAATGTTGAGTATTTTTAAAAGATACTGACTTTGTTTTCTAATCAGCCATTTACATTCACTTAATGTAATGCATCATGGCCACAATATGGCGAAACTTCGGAAATTTTGTGTTAAAAAAACATTAGAAAATAACTGTAGCCTTAAAAATAAATAAACAAGAGATCCCAGAGGGATCTTGGCGCCCACCTTTGTACCATCTTCATTAGATCTTTGTCAGTTCGATCTTTTCTCTTCTTTCCTCTAATTTGTTTGATCGAGTCATGTTAACAGTAAATGCACCTTGAGGTAACTTTTGATCTAAACTTAATACTGATGTGTATGAAAGCCAATCTTCAAAGTGAGTTTGTCATTTCACATATTTACTAGTACAGTACTTAATGTGAAAGAAATCGATCATTGCAATATGAGAAATATGTGTTTAGTTCTACTTTTAATCCATTTTGTTTTTATGATCAGTCTCAAAATATAACATGCACAACGAGGGATCAAGGGGAACCTACATTTAAAATTTGAGAAAGATCCCACCTGTACTTCCCGAGAAATAGCGATAACAGACTTTCAATATCAAAATCCAAGATGGCTGCCTGTCGGGCATGTTGTTTATCCGATCAGTCTCTATAATTGCCCTGCACAGCTAGGACCAAGGGGAACATACATACTTCTTGAGAAATACCGATAACAAGAATTGTTTAAGGACGGACCACAGACGCAGGGTGATTTGAATAACCTACCATCAGATGATGGTGGGCTTAAAAGAGGCCTATAGGCCTAAACGGTCATCTGACTACAAAGATTGAGCAGGGAGCTTGGTAACTTTTCAACTTTCAATGAAATATTCTAAGAATTTGTTTTCCATGATGGTAGCTTTGGTCAGCTGTGGGTAACTATTTGTCAGTAAAGCTATCAGAAAGCATTTAAACCTAAATCTGAATAGATTTCTCCTTTTAAGGCTCCGTCCCGCTGTCAATGGTGGTTAAACCTGCCTCATTTATATAAGAAATGATTGTTTCTAAATGATGTTTCATACTGAAATTGTTGTAATCTACTTTTGGCATTAACGAGTAGTGTTTAAAAGCAGGAATCTAGGTAATTTCCTTTCTTGGGGCACCATCCTCTCTATCCCCCAGGGGTCAAACCAGCCTCATTTATTCAAGAAACGATTGTCCTCCTTCCCACTTAATGATATTTCAGACCATATTTGGTTGCAATATCCATTTAGGCATTAAGGAGGAATAGCATTTTGAAGCAAATTCCGAGGCCCTGAAACACCCCCACCAATTTTTAGCCCAATGGCACCAGTGGAACTGGAGAAGAAGTTTAAATAGTGTTTTTCAAGTGGTGGCCATCTTGGATTTCAGACCAACCTGAAAAAATAACAACAATTAGTCAGGACCATCTCAGGATCATTTCAGGCAAATTTCAGCTCAATCCCACTAGTGGAACTTGAGAAGAAGTTTAAAATAGGTGTTATTTAGGAAAACCATGATTGCACAATCATGTTACAAAATAGCCACCATGGCTGCCATGTTGAAGCTTTGACGGGGCTGAAAAATAACAACACTTTGTCGGCTTCCTTTTCCTAACATCTCCAACAATTTGTAGCTCAATGGCACCAGTGGAACTAGAGAAGAATTTTAAAATGTTTTTTTCAAACCCCCAAGCGGCCCTTTGCGCCGCCGGGGTTTGATCTGTAAACACTTTGTCCACTTCCAGTGCTTCCCCATGCGTGAAAGCTTTCTGGGGAAATTGAGGCCGCATACTGTCTACAAAAATATGTTGGTAAACCCTAATGCAGTGAAGATAAACGAAACATTATATCTTCACAAGTAAAATCTTCACTCTGTAAGTATTGTCCAATCTGAACGGTATATTATATTTCTGCGTAGATTTTCAGTTTCAAGTTTAGATGAAGTGACGGCAGTATAAGTGGTTGAGCTGTTTACCTTTGCAGCATACATTGTTGTTTTTACATAACTACACAATTAATAACATTTTTGTCTGGAAATCTTACCAGATATACTAGCAAACGGCAAAATTGCAGTGAAAACCCATTCAAAGTGGCGCTTTGTATTGTTGTCAAGCATGACCTCATTATAATTTGGCGTCAAAAACTACGTTATACATTCCCGCGCTTTTCTGATGTAGCAATATTTGCGCAGCGAAACGTGAAAGAAATGTAAGAAATAGAAAATTTCATGGTTTTCCCGTTCAATACGCTATATTTATTTCACTTGTAATATGAAATAGGCGAGACCCCAACAGCTGGCACACATACACATGAAATTACTGTTTTCTACATAACTTGACAGTTACATTTTGTCAGTAGAGTGAACATCCAGTCCTGTCATTATTCAATGGGTGTACTATTATGTTTTCTTCGTACGGGGGGTGGGGGTGGGGGGTGGGGTGTGTGTGTGTGTGTGTGTGTGTGTGTGTGTGTGTGTGTGTGTGTGTGTTAAACCAGGATACCTTATCCCCCTATACCCCTGTCTGCTGAGGACTTTTATTTCAAAATATATGTCCCCATATTGGGACAGGGGCATTAATAATTTCGGTCCCTTTTTGTTAAAGTCGTTCTGAACAATATGTCATATGCTAATATGGTCGAGTGGTCAAAGTTAACACAACGGCCTTCCATGCGGCCGGGGTTCGATCCCAGAAGTTGTCGTATGCATGGATATGCAGAGCAAGTGTTTTTCTCCTGCCTATACAACTCCAACAACCCAGGTGGAGTATAAATTGGTCTGGGGAGAATGTTGCGGTATTTGTGCTGTAGCATTCAAGCGAGGTGGCACTATAAATGATACCGTATGAAGCACGGTCCCGCTACAAACACACCACATTACGTATACATTTCCAGCACACACGCAGTCATACACACATGGGGAGATATTAGCCAGGTGGCATTTGGCTAGTAGTTAGCGCCTGAAAAGGTAACAACCAAAAAACCAGCGTTGTCAAAATATGTCTTCGTTGCAGTCTCGAGAATTAATAACTATTATTTAAAGGGACGGGGGGAGGGGGGCTACGATTGACCCTTTATCCTAGAAAATGGTTGATATTTTATCCAAAATAGTCAAATAGGGACATTGTCAAAAGAATTATGCAAAAATTGCTGCAATTTTGACAAAAGGTGTAAATGATAGTTTATGTAAATCGTCTTATGTCCCCGGCTTCTCTATCTCACTTAGAAGATGACATTATTACCAAATCATTGACATTTGGCCCAAAACGTGCGGTTACAACTAGATATTGAGTGTGAACTGAATATTCTGAACAACACAATTAATGCCATTTACAATTTATATGATTATAATTAAATAGATTAAAGTATGCAGGATCCGTTCCCTCGTGGTTGGTGGACTGTCAGTAAGTCATTTTCATAAAATGGTTTGGTGTCCAGCAGCTTTGCTGCATTTTCTTGTTAAGATGGCGTCCATCTTGGATTTTGGATCGACCCGAAAAATAACAACACATGGTCAGGACCATCTCAGGATCATTTCAGGCAAGTTTCAGCTCAATCCCACAGGTGGAACTTGAGCAGAAGTTTAAAATGTTGAAAGTTTATGGACGACGACGATGAAGCACGAAGACTATAGGTCATCCTGACCATTTGGGTCAGATGACCTAAAAACAACAAATTTAAGTCAGTATAAACTAGTGGCATTGTGTTCTGCGTGTCTGAAGTCTAAACTTCTAAGTTACAGTTTTGTATCTTGTATAGGATTCATATTACATTTTTTCTCTCTCGAAAGATGAAACATATATGGCAAATTTATATAGCAAAGGAAACAACATCAACAAATTTAATCAGTTGCATGTAAACACTAGTTGTTGTGTAAAAACTGGTATCAAGTTCATTGCACAAAGGGTGAGGAGATGTGTTCACTGGTGAAATAGTCACTGACATGATCGTGGTAAACAATATCTTACTTCTATACTACCTTCTCAAAAAGTACTGTGATACACACTATCTAATGTACACCAAGATATGTGTTCACTGGTGAAATAGTCACTGACATGATCGTGGTAAACAATAACTTAATTCTATACTACCTTCTACACATAGTACTGTGATACACACTATCTAATGTACACCAAGATATGTGTTCACTCCATTTTATACATATATTGCTACATAATGCAGGCATATCCTTCATCACAGACTGTAGGGAAATCCAGAAAGCTACAAGGGTCCCATCCTTATTATCCAGGGGTTACGCTCACTTACGCTAGAGCGTACATTAGCGCAATCCCTGGATAACGAGGATGTAAGGGATCAAAATACTGACTCTCCCAGTTCAGACATAAACAAATTCCACATATTAAGAGGATTGTAATAATCTAAATAAGCACCATGTTACAGAGAAAATATTGCAGAAATGATACTACTGTGGTGAAACAATGATTAACAAAGAGATTCTCATTCTCACCTGAATTCTGCTAACTTGATAACTGATATCTCCAAAAGAATGTGCTATTTCCACTCAACTTTTTAAAAGAAATGCTGCCAAACACTGGTCCTTATACAAAGGTATAGTGATAGACCCCGGTCCTTATACAAAGGTATAGTGATATACACTGGTCCTTATATAAAGGTATATTGATATACACTGGTCCTTATATAAAGGTATAGTGATATACACCGGTCCTCATACAAAGGTATAGTGATAGACACCTGTCCATATATAAAGGTATAGTGATAGACACCGGTCCTTATACAAAGGTATAGTGATATACACCAGTCCTAATACAAAGGTATAGTGACAGACACCTGTCCTTATATAAAGGTATAGTGATAGACACCTGTCCTTATATAAAGGTATAGTGATATACACCAGTCCTAATACAAAGGTAAAGTGATAGACACCGGTCCTTATACAAAGGTATAGTGATATACACCGGTCCTTATATAAAGCTGTAGTGATATATCTGGTCCTTATATAAAGGTGTAGTGATAGACACCGGTCCTTATATAAAGGTATAGTGATAGACACCGGTCCTTATACAAATGTAAAGTGATATACACCGGTCCTTATATAAAGCTGTTGTGAAATATCTGGTCCTTATATAAAGGTATATGATATACACTGGTCCTTATATAAAGGTATAGTGATATATCTGGTCCTTATATAAAGGAATAGTGATATACACCGGTCCTTATATAAAGCTGTTGTGAAATATCTGATCCTTATACAAAGGTTTATGATATACACCAGTCCTTATACAAAGGTATATTGATATATCTGGTCCTTATATAAAGGTATAGTGATATACACCTGTCCTTATATAAAGGTATAGTGATATATCTGGTCCTGATATAAAGGAATAGTGATATACACCTGTCCTTATATAAAGGTATAGTGATATACACCTGTCCTGATATAAAGGTATAGTGATATATCTGGACCTTATATAAAGGAATAGTGATATACACCGGTCCTTATATAAAGCTGATGTGAAATATCTGATCCTTATACAAAGGTTTATGATAGACACCAGTCCTTATACAAAGGTATATTGATATATCTGGTCCTTATATAAAGGTATAGTGATATACACCTGTCCTTATACAAATGTAAAGTGATATACACCAGTCCTTATACAAAGGTAAAGTGATATATCTGATCCTTATACAAAGGTATAGTGATATACACCTGTCCTTATACAAATGTAAAGTGATATACACCAGTCCTTATACAAAGATATAGTGATAGACAACGGTCCTTATATAAAGGAATAGGGATATACACCAGTCCTTATACAAAGGTAAAGTGATATATCTGATCCTTATACAAAGGTATAGTGATATACACCTGTCCTTATACAAATGTAAAGTGATATACACCAGTCCTTATACAAAGATATAGTGATAGACAACGGTCCTTATATAAAGGAATAGGGATATACACCAGTCCTTATACAAAGGTAAAGTGATATATCTGATCCTTATACAAAGGTATATTGATATACACCGGTCCTTATACAAAAGTATAGTGATAAACACCGGTCCTTAACAAGGTATAGTGATAGACACCGGTCCTTAAACAAAGGTATAGTGATATACACCGGTCCTTATATAAAGGTATAGTTATATACACCGGTCTTTATACAAAGGTATAGTGATATATCTGGTCCTTATATAAAGGTATAGTGATATACATCGGTCCTTATATAAAGGTATAGTGATATATCTGGTCTTTAAACAAAGGAATAGTGATATACACCGGTCCTTATACAAAGGTATATTGATATACACCGGTCCTTATATAAAGCTGTAGTGATATACAACGGTCCTTATATAAAGGTAAAGTGATATACACTGGTCCTTATATAAAGGTAAATTGATATACACTGGTCCTTATTTAAAGGGAAGTTGATATACACTGGTCCTTATATAAATGTAAAGTGATATACACTGGTCCTTATATAAATGTAAAGTGATATACACTGGTCCTTATTTAAAGGTAAATTGATATACACTGGTCCTTATATAAAGGTATAGTAATATACAACGGTCCTTATATAACTGGTCCTTATACAAAGGTATAGTGATAGACACCGGTCCTTATATAAAGGTATATTGATATACACTGGTCCTTATATAAAGGTAAAGTGATATACACTGGTCCTTATTTAAAGGTAAATTGATATACACTGGTCCTTATATAAAGGTATGACCAGAGTATTCTGGCCTTTAAACTATACAGTTTGTCCATTCCTTCTTCATATAAACATTATTATAATTTTTGGCAAAAGTGTTCTCCATACTTCTTAAGCATATACAACAAAGGAGAGGTTACAACAATGCCGTTCATTTCTTTTCCTTATAAACCAAGGGAGAGGTTACAACAATGTCGTTCATTTCTTTTCCTTATAAACAAAGGAGAGGTTACAACAATGTCGTTTATTACTCTTTAGTATGAGCAATAGCAGAGGGAATCATCCATTCCCCTAAAGTGTGATGACAAAGGAGTGGCTGGAACAACATTGCCTTTTTCTCCTTGGTATAAGTGACAAATGAATAGTGGCAACAATTTCAGATCAGGTACACGTTTGGCCAACACAAAAAAGTAGCACTTACAAAATAAAGACGGTTACAAAGATAGGTGACTTCTAATAAAAACTTAGTAATAAATAACATGATACACCATCGAAACAGTAATACACCTTCAGAAGTCTTCATCCCTGATGATAAAACAATACAATGCTGGACTGTTAAGGTTTTCTATAAACATAGTACAGTATAGAAAATGTTGTTATTTACCAAGACATGTTACAAATATGTTATCACAATTGCTGGAAATCACATGGTCAACAGTGAATTTAAAAACAGATTAATAGAAATATCATATAAGCACTATAATCTACATAAAATGCTAATCTGAACAGACAAACAACAACAGAACAATTGTTATTTTATTCTGTGCTACTAAGAAAAGACTTACAACATTACAATAATTTATTTTTTTGGATCAGTTTGAAACCAGCCATTTCTCTCCTAACAACCCAGAGGATCACAAATTTACCAACAATTGTATCCACATCTTTGGAGGTAGTAAGCAATGTCCTTGACCTACATTGAAGATGATAACCAATGTCCTTGACCTACATTGAAGATGATAATCATCGTCTTTGAATTAATTAACCTAGAACTGGTAGTCAATGGCGCTACATCTGGAGATGGTCGATGACAGCATGTGTAAAGTCACTGGTAGATGAGTAGCCGCCCATATCCTTTGTTCTTGTCTGAAAAGAAAAATGAAAACTGTATGTATACACCAATTATAAATATAGCACCAGACACACATTTCTAACTCTTCCAGGATTAACTGTATCAAAACATGGAGTACTCTACAAAGATTAGTTAGTGGCTATGTGGTCAATGTTACTAGGGACAGTAACCCATGACTTCTAAGCCTTCACTTCAACAGTCATTTCTCCTCTCTTATCTGAAATTTTCTCAAAGGCAGATGATTCCAGCTTATTCAACTAGAGTAAAATGAAAATAGTGAATTCAGTATTCTTAATTTTGGGAGATTATTTCATAATTATGATTTATCTATCTCAAAATGTATTCCTCTAATAATTGTGTACTTCATCTGCTTTGATAAACCTGGAGATAACAACTCTGATGACCCTGAAGATCATGACCTCTATGAACTTTAATGACCACGGAGATAACCACCCCAATGACCCTGAAGATCGTGCCCTTTATGATCTTTAATTAACCTGAGGATAACAACCCTGGTGACCCTGAAGATCCTGACCTCTGTGACCTGTAATGACCCTGAAGATAACCACCCTGATGACCCTGACCTCTATGACCTTTAATGACCCTGGAGATAACAACCATGGTGACCCTGAAGATCCTGACCTCTGTGACCTTTAATGACCCTGGAGATAACCATCCTGATGACCATGACCTCTATGACCTTTAATGACCCTGGAGATAACAACCATGGTGACCCTGAAGATCATGACCTCTGTGACCTTTAATGACCCTGGAGATAACCACCCTTATGACCCAGAAGATCGTGACCTTTATGATCTTTAATGAACCTGGGGATAACAACCCTGGTGAACCTGAAGATAATGACTTCTATGACCTTTAATGACCCTGGAGATAACCACCCTGATGACCCCTGAAGATCCTGACCTCTATGACCTTTAATGACCCTGGAGATAACCATCCTGATGACCCAGAAGATTGTGACCTTTATGATCTTTAATGAACCTGGGGATAACTATCCTGGTGAACCTGAAGATAATGACCTCTATGACCTTTGATGACCCTGGAGAGAATGCCCTCTCACAACCTTTGGTAACTTACAATGCCTACATTGAGGCTTGGAGATAATGACCTCTATGACCTTTGATGACCCTAGAGAAAATGCCCTCTCACAACCTTTGGTAACTTACAATGCCTACATTGAGGCTTGGAGATAATGACCATTATGATATGTAATGATCTCGGAGAAAAGTTCTGTGACCTTATATGACCTTGGATATAGCAACCACTTTGACCTTGGATGACCTACCTTGCCAGCTTTGATGACCCTGGTGATGGCATCCTCTATGACCTTGGCATGGTACTCAAGGTGCATGTGCTTCAACATGTTACAGCCACTCAGCAGTACAGCTGTAGGGTTGGCGATGTCCCTACCCACAGCCTCAGCGTAGGAATGACGAGCTCCCTGTAAATACACACGGCTTCTCTGATTGGTTTGTGATGTACACATTTATTAATTTGATTGGCATTTGAGACACACATCAATTAATCTGATTTTTAATTAGAAATGCATCTATTTCATTTTTTCTTAGAGATAATTTGTTGCAGTAATTGTAATTGGTTTGATCATCAAAGGCCCTAATCTCCCATGTCAATTCAACATGTATGGGTGAGTGACTCCAGAATATTTATCCTGTGATTTTAGACTTATCACCACAAGTCATATGCATGCAGATACATTGAACTTCAGTGAGCAGAAATCCAATTTTACCTGTTCAAAAATGGCCACATCATTACTGTAGCTCTCTCCTGGGACAATACCAGCTCCTCCTACTAGTCCTGCAGCTAAGTTGTCAACGATGTTGCCATAGAGATTGGGCATCACCATGACATCAAACTGATGGGGATTGGACACCAGCTGTCAACACAATGTTAAGTACATTTCAGTTTTTGTAATTTTCCATAGATTGGTATGACTTGTGAATAAACAATTAACCACAATAGTTAGTACATCAACAACACGTTTAGCATCAACAACAACACTTTCAGTTTATAAAAAGCATTTTAGTACATAAAATTAAAATAACTTTTCACCCTCATATTCAATTTATATGAAAATTTGTTTGATTTTTGTAAGCATTGTGAAAATCAATTCCATACGAAATTCAAATTAATTGGGATAGACTGAAGATATAATATCACCTAACACTTGACATTAGGCCCTGTAACATGTACACCCTAGATGAAGTCACTACCTATCTGACAGGATAACAGATCCTCTAACATGTATACACTAGATGAAGTGACTATATGTCTGACCTGACATCAGGCCCTGTAACCTGTACATTAGGTGTAGTGACTATATGTCTGACCTGACAATAGGCCCTGTAACCTGTACATTAGATGTAGTGACTATATGTCTGACCTGACATCAGGCTCTGTAACCTGTACACACTAGATGTGAGCAGGCTCTGTAACCTGTATACACTCGATGTGAGCAGGCCCTGTAACCTGTACACACTAGATGTAAGCAGGTCCTGTAACCTGTACACACTAGATGTGAGCAGTCTGAGTAACCTGTACACACTAGATGTAAACAGGCCATGTAACCTGTACACACTAGATGTAAGCAGGCCCTGTAACCTGTACACACTAGATGTAAACAGGCCCTGTAAACTGTACACACTAGATGTGAGCAGGCTCTGCAAACTGTACACACTAGATGTAAGCAGGCCCTGTAACCTGTACACACTAGATGTAAACAGGCCCTGTAACCTGTACACACTAGATGTAAACAGGTCCTGTAACCTGTACACACTAGATGTGAGCAGGCTCTGCAAACTGTACACACTAGATGTAAGCAGGCCCTGTAACCTGTACACACTAGATGTAAGCAGGTCCTGTAACCTGTACACACTAGATGTGAGCAGTCTCTGTAACCTGTACACACTGGATGTGAGCAGTCTGAGTAACCTGTACACACTAGATGTAAACAGGCCATGTAACCTGTACACACTAGATGTAAGCAGGCCCTGTAACCTGTACACACTAGATGTAAGCAGGTCCTGTAACCTGTACACACTAGATGTGAGCAGGCCCTGTAACTTGTACATACTAGATGTAAGCAGGCCCTGTAACCTGTACACCCTAGATGTGAGCAGGCTCTGTAACCTGTACACACTAGATTTGGGCAGGCTCTGTAACCTGTACACGCTAGATGTGAGCAGGCTCTGTAATCTGTACACACTAGATGTAAATAGGCTCTGTAACCTGTACACACTAGATGTGAGCAGTTTCTGTAACCTGTACACACTAGATGTAAGCAGGCTCTGTAACCTGTACACACTAGATGTGAGTAGGCTCTGTAACCTGTACACACTAGATGTAACCAGGCCCTGTAATCTGTACACACTAGATGTGAGCAGGCCCTGTAACCTGTACACGCTAGATGTAAACAGGTCCTGTAACCTGTACACACTAGATGTGAGCAGGCCCTGTAACCTGTACACGCTAGATGTAAACAGGTCCTGTAACCTGTACACACTAGATGTGAGCAGTCTCTGTAACCTATACACACTAGATGTGAGCAGGCCCTGTAACCTGTACATACTAGATGTAAGCAGGCCCTGTAACCTGTACACCCTAGATGTGAGCAGGCTCTGTAACCTGTACACACTGGATGTAAACAGGCCCTGTAACCTGTACACACTAGATGTAAACAGGCCCTGTAAACTGTACACACTAGATGTGAGCAGGCTCTGCAAACTGTACACACTAGATGTAAGCAGGCCCTGTAACCTGTACACCCTAGATGTGAGCAGGCTCTGTAACCTGTACACACTGGATGTAAACAGGCCCTGTAACCTGTACACACTAGATGTAAACAGGTCCTGTAACCTGTACACACTAGATGTGAGCAGTCTGAGTAACCTGTACACACTAGATGTAAGCAGGTCCTGTAACCTGTACACACTAGATGTGAGCAGGCTCTGCAAACTGTACACACTAGATGTGAGCAGGCCCTGTAACCTGTACATACTAGATGTAAGCAGGCTCTGTAACCTGTACACACTAGATGTGAGTAGGCTCTGTAACCTGTACACACTAGATGTAACCAGGCCCTGTAATCTGTACACACTAGATGTGAGCAGGCCCTGTAACTTGTACATACTAGATGTAAGCAGGCCCTGTAACCTGTACACACTAGATGTGAGCAGTCTGAGTAACCTGTACACACTAGATGTGAT
>NW_018404265.1:3242-6025 GCF_002113885.1 Mizuhopecten yessoensis | reverse complement strand
TAACCTGTACACACTAGATGTAAACAGGGACTGTAGCCTGAACACTAGATGTAAACAGGCCCTGTAACCTGAACACATTAGATGTGAGCAGGATCTGTTACCTGTACACACTAGATGTTAGCAGGCTCTCTAACCTGTACACAGTAGATGTGAGCATGTCCTGTATCCTGTACACGATAGATGTAAGCAGCAGGCTCTGTATCCTGTACACACTAGATGTAAACAGGCCCTGTAACCTGTACACACTAGATGTAAACAAGCCCTGTAACCTGTACACACTAGATATGAGCAGGTCCTGTAGCCTGTACACACTAGATGTAAGCTACACACTAGATGTAAGCAGCCTCTGTAACCTAAACAGGCTCTAAAACCTGTACACACTAGATGTAAGCAGGCTCTGTAACCTCTACATACTTGATGTGAGCAGGCTCTGTAACCTGAACACACTAGATGTGAGCAGGCTCTGTAACCTGTACATACTAGATGTAAATAGGCTCTGTAACCTGTACACACTAGATGTGAGTAGGCTCTGTAACCTGTACACACTAGATGTAAACAGGCCCTGTAACCTGTACACACTAGATGTGAGCAGTTTCTGTAACCTGTACACACTAGATGTAAGCAGGCTCTGTAACCTGTACACATTAGATGTGAGCAGGCTCTGTAACCTGTACACACNGAAACAGGCCCTGTAACCTGTACACACTAGATATGAGCAGTCTCTGTAACCTGTACACACTAGATGTAAACAGGCTCTGTAACATGTACACACTAGATGTAAGCAGCCTCTGTAACCTGTACATACTTGATGTGAGCAGGCTCTGCAAACTGTACACACTAGATGTAAGAAGGCCCTGTAACCTGTACACACTAGATAGATGTAAGCAGGCTCTGTAACCTGTACACACTAGATGTGAGCAGGCCCTGTAACCTGTACACACCTGATAGATGTAAGCAGGCTCTGTAACCTGTACACACTAAATGTAAACAGGCTCTGTAACCTGTACACACTAGATATGAGAAGGCTCTGTAACCTGTACACACTAGATGTGAGTAGGCTCTGTAACCTGTACACACTAGATGTAAAGAGGCTCTGTAACCTGTACACACTAGATGTGAGCAGCAGGCTCTGTAACCTGTACACACTAGATTTGAGCAGGCTCTGTAACCTGTACACACTAGATGTAACCAGGCCCTGTAATCTGTACACACTAGATGTGAGCAGGCCCTGTAACCTGTACACACTAGATGTAAATAGGCCCTGTAACCTGTACACACTCGATGTAAACAGGCCCTGTAACATGTACACACTAGATGTGAGCAGGCTCTGCAAACTGTACACACTAGATGTGAGCAGGCTCTGTAACCTGTACAAACTAGATGTAAACAGGCCCTGTAACCTCTACACACTAGATGCGAGCAGGCTCTGTAACCTGTACACACTAGATGTAACCAGGCCCTGTAACCTGTACACACTAAATGTAAGCAGGCTCTGTAGCCTGTACACACCAGATGTAAACAGGTCCTGTAACCTGTACACACTAGATGTAAATAGGCCCTGTAACCTGTACACAATCGATGTAAACAGGCCCTGTAACATGTACACACGAGATGCAGGCCCTGTAACCTGTACACCCTAGATGTAAACAGGCCCTGTAACCTGTACACACTAGATATGAGCAGGTCCTGTAGCCTGTACACACTAGATGTAAGCAGGCTCTGTAACCTGTACATACTTGATGTGAGCAGGCTCTGCAAACTGTACACACAAGATGTGAGCAGGCCCTGTAACCTGTACACCCTAGATGTAAACAGGCCCTGTAACCTGTACACACTAAATGAAAGCAGGCTCTGTAACCTGTACACACTAGATGTGACCAGGCCCTGTAATCTGTACACACTAGATGTGAGCAGGCCCTGTAACCTGTACACACCAGATGTAAACAGGTCCTGTAACCTGTACACACTAGATGTAAGCAGCAGCCTCTGTAATCTGTACACACTAGATGTAAACAGGCTCTGAAACCTGTACACACTAGATGTAAGCAGCAGGCTCTGCAACCTGTACACACTAGATGTGAGCAGGCCCTGCAACCTGTACACACTAGATGTAAACAGGACCTGTAACCTGTACACACTAGATGTAAACAAGCCCTGTAACCTGTACACACTAGATGTAAGCAGCAGGCTCTGTATCCTGTACACACTAGGCCCTGTAACCTGTACACACTAGATATGAGCAGGTCCTGTAGCCTGTACACACTAGATGTAAGCAGCAGCCTCTGTAATCTGTACACACTAGATGTAAACAGGCCCTGTAACCTCTACACACTAGATGCGAGCAGGCTCTGTAACCTGTACACACTAGATGTGAGCAGGCCCTGTAACCTGTACACACTAGATGTAAACAGGCTCTGTCTCACCTGCATGCAGCAGTTGTCGATGATCATGGTCTCAAACTGTATTTTTGGGTAGTACTGGGCCACCTCCTCACAACACTTCAGGAACAGACCGTCTCCCAGCTTCCTGTAAAACATTGACAAGCCATTTAGTGCAAGGATAATCATTGCCATTGCCCTAGTTTTGAACAACATGCATTAATCATCATGATGATGCCTTTTCTATTTTTTTAATTTTGGCACTCAGTACTTTTTCATAGATAAAAGAGCCTGTCATTATAAACAGAACTAGAATTTGTCGCAGCATAGCCAGGCTTAACCACTCCTCACTAGTCAGTCACTGCCCTAATTGTACCTATGACATTATATACAATGGACGTGTAA
>NW_018404265.1:738-1150 GCF_002113885.1 Mizuhopecten yessoensis | reverse complement strand
CACTAGATGTAAACAGGCTCTGTAACCTGTACACACTAGATGTAAGCAGCAGGCTCTGTAACCTGTACACACTAGATGTGAGTAGGCTCTGTAACCTGTACACACTAGATGTAACCAGGCCCTGTAATCTGTACACACTAGATGTGAGCAGGCCCTGTAACCTGTATACACTAGATGTAAACAGGCCCTGTAACCTGTACACACTAGATGTAAACAGGCCCTGTAACCTGTACACACTAGATGTGAGCAGGCTCTGCAAACTGTACACACTAGATGTGAGCAGGCCCTGTAACCTGTACACACTAAATGTAAGCAGGCTCTGTANCTGTACACACCAGATGTAAACAGGCTCTGTAACCTGTACACACTAGATGTGAGCAGGTCCTGCAACCTGTACACACTAAATGTGAGA
>NW_018404265.1:0-120 GCF_002113885.1 Mizuhopecten yessoensis | reverse complement strand
GTAACCTGTACACACTAGATGTAAACAGGTTCTGTAACCTGTACAAACTAGATGTAAACAGGGACTGTAGCCTGAACACACTAGATGTAAACAGGCCCTGTAACCTGTACACACTAGATG
>NW_018404264.1:4579-4841 GCF_002113885.1 Mizuhopecten yessoensis | reverse complement strand
TACACTTAGTCTGTCACATACACTTAGTCTGTCACATACTGTCAGTCATGTCGCATACACTTAGTCTGTCACACACACTAAGTCTGTCACATACACTTAGTCTACACACACTTAGTCTGTCACATACACTAAGTCTGTCACATACACTAAGTCTGTCACACACACTTAGTCTGTCACATACACTAAGTCTGTCACATACACTTAGTCTGTTTCATACACTTAGTCTGTCACATACACTTAGTCTGTCACATACTGTCAGCCA
>NW_018404264.1:0-120 GCF_002113885.1 Mizuhopecten yessoensis | reverse complement strand
ACTTAGTCTGTCACATACACTAAGTCTGTCACATACACTTAGTCTACATACACGTAGTCTGTCACATACACTTAATCTGTCACATACACTTAGTCTGTCACATACACTTAGTCTGTCACA
>NW_018404263.1:4881-5343 GCF_002113885.1 Mizuhopecten yessoensis | reverse complement strand
GATATCGGAGCAATAAAAACTGTTTGTATCCGCTCTTAACTCAGGTCCGCATGACGCAGTGGTAGAAGTGTATGGGATGTGTGGACGCGGGTTCGATGCGCGTCGACGTCATTGGGTTTTTTTTCTCTCTTCCATGTATCGAATCCTTCATACTATCATCGGAATGTCAGTCAGTAGACAGAGAATAAAATCCTCTTCGAATGTCGCCTTTGAATTCCGCCCACGAATTACTGTCTTCTAAAACCAAGCATTTCACTTAAAGCCCGAGTGAGGTATACGTGCATGCCTTTGCTAACGTTAAGCCTGACTTTGTGATCGTGTTCGTGGACATGAAAGCTAAACCGATCGCCGTGAGACATCATTCTCTTAGCTTTTTGCCATGTACCTCAGCACTCTTTTCGTCGAGGAATAATATCCTTCCGGTATGTCTATCGCTAGTCCGGGACTTGCCGCGTTACCCTC
>NW_018404263.1:2694-3476 GCF_002113885.1 Mizuhopecten yessoensis | reverse complement strand
AGCCGTGAGGTTTAGACGTTGCTGCTGAATATGCTTCGTGTAATAACCGTCCCTCCTTCCAGAAACATTTGCTGGGACAAACGTCTTATCTGCGACGAATCTCTGGAGGTTTTCATCAGCACGATGTAATGGGCGTTGAGACTGCTGTTTCTATGATAACTCGTCTGGTGAAATAGATTCTGTACTATGTACGTCTGGTATTTTCCGTAACACCAGACGACGTTGTCCGGTTTAGGAGTCACCAGGCGATCGACGTTTGCCAGGAAGCGTTTCACGAACTCTGTTTTTCCACTTCCGATAGGACCCGCGATGATGCACGTGAACAGATGTTTCCAGGGAAAGAAATGGGCCTCGCATGCGGGCGCTAAGAAATGCAGTGGCGTAGACGTCAATTCGTACGGTAGATTATAGTCGTACGAAACGAGTGAGGTATTTCCGCTAAATTGCGCGGGCGAACGCCGTACTTCGCGTCTAGGATTAGGTAGGGAAGAGGGTTATCTCGCCATGTGTTTCCACAGTGAAATTTGCAATGCGTACGATTTCAATATATACTATATCATGTCCCTCTCGGAAATCCAAGAATCGAATATCTTACACCATCCCAACCATCTCACGAGGACTTGCGTTTGACCTTTACCTTCTTCTTTTTCAATATCGGTTTTAATATATTATATTTCTGTGTAAATTCATGGTAGGAATAGAAAGTGTCAACATATCATTTATCACTCTAACACCCTAAGCATACCAGTTAGTGTAAAAGACAGAGTTTTCACCAATAGTTA
>NW_018404263.1:0-120 GCF_002113885.1 Mizuhopecten yessoensis | reverse complement strand
AACATTCATAACCCAACTCACTTCTTAAAAGACTTTCTTTATCCTGAGTAAAATGCGTATCCTGAAGACAAAAACATATTATACGATTGATTCTTAAAATAAGAGAAAACATCTTTTCGT
>NW_018404262.1:266939-293906 GCF_002113885.1 Mizuhopecten yessoensis | reverse complement strand
ATATACACCTCACACAAACCCACAAACACACTCGTCATCCCTACCAAAAAAAACCTCACATATACACCTCACACAAACCCACAAACACACTCGTCATCCCTACCCCAAAACCCTCACATTCACACCCCAAAACGCTGTCATAGAGCCACTTTTTTGTATATTCATGAGGTTGACGTCAGCCACGTGCCGAGACTCGTGGTGTGACTGGCTGGAAGCGCAGCAATTTTTTCGCTATTAATATTACCAGCCTACATGTTTTGGCACGAGGCTAACGTTAATCTCATGAATATGCAAAAAGTGGCTCTATGACAGCGAAAAACATTAAAACTCGGAAATTGCGTGTTGTTTTGGTGCATATAGGAGGTGTTTAAAAGAACAATTATCCATCTTTCCAACGGAACTAGGCATTTTTTCCGTACAACAACTAGACATGATTTTTGATGCAAGGAAGTTAGGTGGCGTCGATTTTTCGACATTGAGAACTTTCCCACCTCCTCGTATATATAAGCATTGGGGTGGCATTTTAACTGAAATTCGATCGAAACCCCTAAAACATATGAAATTACTCTGAACACCTTAGTTTAGGTCTTAATATAGCTGTAACAAATGTTCAGGTCCCTGTGATACAAACCCTACAATGTCACACACGCACTCGTCATCTCAAAACTTACGTAACACAGCAGGGATGATTTTCAAATCCACCAGTAGGAAACGGATTCTTTGGTAGAACGTTTCCGATGTTGACAACGCTGCATGCCTCTCCATATTTCTTCACCACTGGACAATATGGGCAGTCCCTCTCCCCGTACACGAGGATGTCGCGTGCCTCAAGTCCACGCTTACATTTGTAGTTGATGTGATCTATGTCTTTGTGTAACTCCTCTATAGTCTTAAATAAACCCTGATAACAGTTCAGCTTGATGAAATCGTCACTTTCTTTCGTACAAGCGGATTTGAACCAGCTACATCGCTTGCAGGTTCCATTGTTTTTTCGCCCCTTTTTTGGCCAGACCGAGGGAACAGCTATAACCAGCAGCAGGCTGAACACAAAGGCGGTATTCATATCCTTCTCCGTGTCAACGATTCACGTAGTTCTCTGTTAAAATTATTACCTCGACTCTTTATTACGGCATTTATAACGAGACGATTGCATGTAAGAAATAGCTGATAACATTTAAATTGACTGTTTTCCAATGTATATATAATATACGCTTGCCTATACAAGACTTTGAAGCTATCGACAGCTGGGGAAGACATCGCCAAAATTCGTCAAGTAGAAAATACGACTTACCGATTGTATTGATCAATCCGCTTTTGTATACATTCACTGGTACTAAACTACACGATTCATTGTAAAGAGTTTATCTTTTAACATTCTCTATCATTGTTACAAAATTTAGCGCTTTATTGCTGGGTTATCTAAAACACATTTTCGAGCTGTCTGTTACAGCAGTGACTACACACAACCCTTTCCAGCCGAGCCAGCAAGCCTTCGCATCAGAATCATAACGTTACTGTTATCAATTAGAATTTCTCTTACAACACATTTGGTTGCGGAACAAGTTTCTACTCTGTTTGAGAAAATTATTCCAGCTTAGCACCAGGACAATTGTATAACTGGTAAAATGTTAATGTCATCAAGCTTTACTCGAGAAATCATACGGAAATAGTCAGTTATACATTTACAATATCTGTTGATTAATTATCCATAAAAGTACATACATTTGAAAGATGAGAGAATACATACCTCACCCAAAAACCATATTGGTCCAAGCTCCAGTTGACCAAAAACGTGCGTTTTCTGGACGAGATCTTATTTGCGGAATGGTACCTGTATGTCCATATCTAATTGTTTCCGCACACAACCAATTTTACAGAAGGAATAGAACCACTGTTTGTAGCGTCCAGAAAATAATTAAAAAGGTGATATAACATGAAAATTGTTTGCAAAGGCTAAATAATAGCCCAGTTGATGTTATAAAAATGTATAAAAAATATGATGAGTGGGCAATAGTTTTCCCTCTAATCATTAATTTTATAGTCTCCCATAGCAATTTGTCACTTATTGAAAAGATAATAAGGATTATATCTTCCTCTTCAGGATTAGTACCACATATATATTTATAACATCTTCAATACATTTTTTGACAAAATCAACAAAATCCAGATCATTTAACAAACTATTATTTGTGACACTGTTACTGACTACCATACGTTATACCTTTAAATCAGGGTTAAAGTTGTATTGTGACACTGTTAGTGACTACCATACTTCATACCATTAAATCAGGGTTAAAGTCGTATTGTGACACTGTTACTGACTACCATACTTCATACCATTAAATCAGGGTTAAAGTCGTACTGTGATACTGTATTCTCTAGAAGTGGAAATAACGGAATGTGAATTTTGAAAAACTGACATTTTGGTCAATCTTGAGCATTTGTCCTCAAAATGTTTCTTCTGCGTATAAATAATAAACATACTGCACTCTGATTAGTTGGACGTTTCTTTATAAAGCTTGATTACTATCTATATTAGTAACAAAATCTGCCAGTTTTTGACCGCTGTTTGGTTTTTAATGGTTTAAGATGAATCATTCATGGACAGAGGGGGTCAATACCAATATTTTTAAAGGTATTTAAGTATATATGACATGTATATTTATATTCCTTCAAGAAAAAAAGTAATACAGTCATTTGTAGTTTTCTGCAGCACAAGGTGTTAAAGATGGACAAGTTTTCTGGTCGCCATTATGATCTCATAGGGAATTATACTATGAATAGATCTCTTTTATTAGGCTCATTAGAGTGCCTTGTGGTTTTGTGACGTCACTCCCGCAGTTCTCGGTTTGAGGACGTGACATTACTTGGAATGACCTAGATTCCAAGGCGGGTAAAATCGATGAAGCAGAACACGCTTACCCTTCCGGAACACATGGTCTCGTTTCCTCGTAATAATAATAATATGCAACATTTATATAGCGCCCTATATAATTTGTAAAATTACTCTAAGGCGCTTTACAACATATGGATAATAGTAATGGTTATAATTGTTTAAACAAACAACAAAGGCTTGCAATCACTTTCATACATTTAACATACAATGTGCACATAATTGAACAAATACAAGGGTGATATTTACATGACGTCTTTGCTAAGATTCTAAAAAGGTGAGTTTTTATGTCCCTCTTGAACTTGGCCAGGGTACAGCCGAATACAGCCGATGATTCTGATCTAGTAGTAACAGGATTTGGCAATAGCGTTCACTTGTTTCTCAATGTTCAAAGAACTGTCAAAGTATACCCCTAGGTTTTTATCAGCTGGAACACTCTCAATAGTTCTGGCACCAACCTTGAGGTGGAGAGCCATTGTTTGCCGACACTTTGGGGGAAAGACGATTAGTTCCGTCTTTTCCTGATTAAGTTTAAGCATGTTGGCGTTCATCCAGATACTGGATTCGTACTAGTTCAAGGCTCTTCTTGTACCTGTTTCGCCTTAGTTTTATCGATATTAAGTTTGAGTGATGGCATTCTATATTCCGTTGTTTTTGTTTTGTTTTGTTTATTTATATTACTTTTTTCCTGTAAATAAGTCGCTGCTCAATGCCTTGTTAAAGTTAAGGTTAAATAAATCGTTGCTCCACGTTTTATTATAGCTAAGTGAAGTGTTGCTCCATGCAAGAATCGCTGCATCTCGCCTTGGTATGTTTAAATTAGTCGTTGCTCCAACCCTTGTTTTCCTCTAGTGAAACACTTGCTCACTGTCTTGTCATTCTTTAGTGAAACAGATGATCATTGCCTTGTTGTACTTGAGTGAAACAGTTGTCTTGTTATATTTAAATCAGACAGTTGATCCATGTCTTGTTATAGTTAATTCAGACAGTTGATCCATGTCTTGTTAAATTTAAATCAGACAGTTGATCCATGTCTTGTTATATTTAAATAAGACAGTTGATCCATGTCTTGTTATATTTAAATAAGACAGTTGATCCATGTCTTGTTATATTTAAATAAGACAGTTGATCCATGTCTTGTTATATTTAAATAAGACAGTTGATCCATGTCTTGTTATATTTAAATAAGACAGTTGATCCATGTCTTGTTATATTTAAATAAGACAGTTGATCCATGTCTTGTTATATTTAAATAAGACAGTTGATCCATGTCTTGTTATATTTAAATCAGACAGTTGATCCATGTCTTGTTATAGTTAATTCAGACAGTTGATCCATGTCTTGTTATAGTTTAATCAGACAGTTGATCCATGTCTTGTTATATTTAATTCAGACAGTTGATCCATGTCTTGTTATAGTTAAATCAGACAGTTGATACATGTCTTGTTATAATTAAATCAGACAGTTGATCCATGTCTTGTTACAGTTAATTTAGACAGTTGATCCATGTCTTGTTATAGTTAATTGATACAGTTGATCCATGTCTTGTTATATTTAAATGAGACAGTTGATCCATGTCTTGTTATAGTTAATTGATACAGTTGATCCATGTCTTGTTATATTTAAATGAGACAGTTGATCCATGTCTTGTTATAGTTAAATCATACAGTTGATCTATGTCTTGTTATATTTAAATCAGACAGTTGATCCATGTCTTGTTACAGTTAATTTAGACAGTTGATCCATGTCTTGTTATAGTTAAATCAGACAGCTGATCCATGTCTTGTTATAGTTAAATCAGACAGTTGATCCATGTCTTGTTACAGTTAATTTAGACAGTTGATCCATGTCTTGTTATAGTTAAATCAGCCAGTTGATCCATGTCTTGTTATAGTTAAATCAGCCAGTTGATCCATGTCTTGTTATAGTTAAATCAGACAGTTGATACATGTCTTGTTATAATTAAATCAGACAGTTGATCAATGTCTTGTTATATTTAAATCAGACAGTTGATACATGTCTTGTTATAATTAAATCAGACAGTTGATCCATGTCTTGTTATATTCAATTCAGACAGTTGATCCATGTCTTGTTATATTTAAATCAGACAGTCGATCCATGTCTTGTTATAGTTAAATTAGACAGTTGATCCATGTCTTGTTTTATTTTAATCAGACAGTTGATCCATGTCTTGTTATAGTTTAATCAGACAGTTGATCCACGTCTTGTTATATTTAATTCAGACAGTTGATCCATGTCTTGTTTTAGTTAAATCAGACAGTTGATCCATGTCTTGTTTTATTTTAATCAGACAGTTGATCCATGTCTTGTTATATTTAAATGAGACAGTTGATCCATGTCTTGTTATAGTTAATTCAGACAGCTGATCCATGTCTTGTTATAGTTAAATCAGACAGTTGATCAATGTCTTGTTTTATTTTAATCAGACAGTTGATCCATGTCTTGTTATATTCAATTCAGACAGTTGATCCATGTCTTGTTATAGTTAATTGATACAGTTGATCCATGTCTTGTTATATTTAAATGAGACAGTTGATCCATGTCTTGTTATAGTTAATTCAGAAATCAGACGGTTTATCCATGTCTTGTTATAGTTAAATCAGACAGCTGATCCATGTCTTGTTATAGTTAAATCAGACAGCTGATCCATGTCTTGTTATAGTTAAATCAGACAGTTGATACATGTCTTGTTATAATTAAATCAGACAGTTGATCCATGTCTTGTTATATTTAATTCAGACAGTTGATCCATGTCTTGTTATAGTTAAATCATACAGTTGATCTATGTCTTGTTATATTTAAATCAGACAGTTGAGCCATGTCTTGTTATAGTTAAATCAGACAGTTGATACATGTCTTGTTATAATTAAATCAGACAGTTGATCAATGTCTTGTTATATTTAAATCAGACAGTTGATACATGTCTTGTTATAATTAAATCAGACAGTTGATCCATGTCTTGTTACAGTTAATTTAGACAGTTGATCCATGTCTTGTTATAGTTAATTCAGACAGCTGATCCATGTCTTGTTATAGTTAAATCAGACAGCTGATCCATGTCTTGTTATAGTTAAATCAGACAGCTGATCCATGTCTTGTTATAGTTAAATCAGACAGCTGATCCATGTCTTGTTATAGTTAAATCAGACAGTTGATCAATGTCTTGTTTTATTTTAATCAGACAGTTGATCCATGTCTTGTTATATTCAATTCAGACAGTTGATCCATGTCTTGTTATAGTTAAATCAGACAGTTGATCCATGTCTTGTTATAGTTTAACAGGATGGTTGTTCCGCTTCTTGTCATTATTAATACATCGTTGCTCCAGACTTTTAAATTAGCTTCACACTTGTTGCCGTTTTTATTCTTACGAGTTACTTTACAGAACATATTCAAGATACTAACATATACCTGATGACGCGTTTAAATCATCAGTCCATAAATACTGGCCGTATTGCGATACATGTATACAGTAGCAGTGCTGCATGTTAAACGTATCATAGCAAGACAAACATGAGAGGTCATCACATATGCTCATAGATAAGAACTTAGTAACGTCATAGAACCAAATAGATAAGAATTCCGAAGTCTTCTCTCGCAGACATCTGTAGATCCAACACTGCTAATAGCTCAGTCCTAGCCATGAAGATTCTGTTTGGTATCGTTCTCATTGCTCTAGTCGCATTATGTCAGGTAAGATTAATTTTTTTTCAAATTCCTTTTCTCAAATACGTGTTTAAGTCAATACGTCTTGTATAAAAGTTGAAAACATATAAACAGGTCATGTACTAGGTAAAAGGTGAACGTGAAGTCTGGACAATCTGCCAGAACAGAAATAAGGTGGAGCTTTAACAGATGTGGGAAGTAAAACTGTTCAGGACAAAATGCAACGTTCGAATTTGAACCGATATTACTGATTTAGGCAACAAAACATGTCAGCGATATCATTACCATTCCTCAGCACTGATCACCTACTTCATCATGAGCGTATGCCAATATTTAAACGTTAGAAACCAAGGGATCCACTACCGTTACAACCGTTTGTAAGAGATTCACTACAAAATGGATTATCGACTTGGTTTATATAGAAAGTAACATAAATGACCAATAGGTATATCCCTTAGAAGAGTACTCATATTCATTTTATGTTCAGCAATGGATAGGCCTACATATGGTCACGTAGAACTTTTGTTTCTCGGTTTTATAATATTTAATTTTAGTATTTGTAAATTCGAGCAACTGTTATTCAGTAAAATGCATGACATGATGTGTTATATATAGATGATCACTCAAACTTTTATAAGGCATGACGATGGTTATTACAAACCCTAGCTTGATCGTGCTGCTCTTTATGTTAAAGGCGTTTTTACTGGACAAAAGCGAGTGTACGTCCAACAGTGACTGTCAGGCTTCTCAGTGTTGTGTGTCCGACTTCCACGGTCATTACTGCGCTTACTACCAGAACAGCACTGACCCATGTCATCGCCCTGGACACCATGCGTATGTCTACAAGTGTGGCTGTGCCCCAGGTACTCGTCATTAGAACTACTTACGATAGAAATTTCCATTTCTAAATAATTCCTCTTAATAACAACATTATTTGTTCATGGATGGTCGTATACACTTTGTTGACTATAGTTGACGCTTTATAAAAACACGCATTGTTTGCATTGAACAAAATTTAGCTGAAACCGTTGTCGTATTCACCTAAAACTTAACTTATTGGGGGGGGGGGGGGGGGGGGGGGTTGCATGTCAATATTTTTGTTGTTCATATTCTGCTCTAGTTTTAAGAATTTTGACTCCCAAATTTTTAGTGAATTGAAACATAAAAAAAGAGAAACTTATGAACTAATGACAAATATATATAATTATGTAATAAGTAATTTTCCCTTCCCTTATACAGGTTTCGAATCAGTCATTTCATAACGTAAAAAAATGACGTCGCCGTTTGTAACGTCGCTTTTGATTGGCTGATACAGCAGCGCAATAATTTCTAAGAGAAAAGAGTTCATCAATAAAAGTGGATTTTCACAGGGATTGTGTAAAGTAGATTAAATTATAAGGATTAACTTGAATATATTTTTCATGTTATGGAGCTTTAACACACAAAAAACGGAGTGTACTCGCATCGCGGTTTTTAAAGAGTACACTCCGGTTTTTTTGTGTTATATCTCCATAACATGAAAAATATATTCAACTTAATAAAGTTAATTCATTTTTGATGATTGGTGATTTTTCCTTGGAAAAGAAAGTGTTACAAGTTCTTTATGATAATATTGAAGCCATACTTAAACATTTTTTTATTAAATTTGATATACAATAGTGTAGCTATTATTATGTATACCTCTCATTCTAGGTCTGATGTGTGAACACATCCATCTTGATCACGGTACCGCCTCCCCGTCCTCTGACCCAATCACGTCTATAGAAGGTGCTATAGAGAACGCTGGTCTGGGTTTCTGTTCCTCCTCGTCACCTTAAGTCTGCAGTCTTAAAACATAAACTTATGTGTTATAGAATACATGCTGTATTTCATTAAAATCGTACTGAAATTTCGTATTTTCATCGTGGTTATATCAGTTTAATAAACGCGTCATTAGTGACGTCACTGACACACGTCATTAGTGACATCACCGACACATGATCTTGTTGTAATCCCGACATTAGTGACGTCATTGATACATGTCATGGGTTTCCGAAATTCGAATCATTTTGTATTTTGAATTTACTTTTTCCGTCTTAATAAATATGAATGTGTGTACTACGAAGACTTCATTTTCTGTATTTTATGTGACACAATATGGGCCTTATTGAACAAAATGTCGTTCGCCTATTGTACTTTTGATTTATCCAAACACTATGACATAACACGTATCAAATATTACCTATAGCAGAACTGTTTTATTTGTTATGGAATACAATTCTTACTAATCGTTATGAACAATGAACATTTAATATTACTTATATGAAAAACTGTCTGTTTGTGGACGAACAAGACCAATGTAAAAATCCGTAAATAACAAGAAGCGGGGTTTAATTCTGACATTAAAGTAATTGCCTCCGTTTTGTAAAGTGGAAACAAATCATATTTGACAAAGCTTGAACAAATGTGAATAATAACATATGAAACATTCTCGTTACTTATTCAACGTCACTTATATAACATAGTGGATATTGTCCCGAATGTTTAGGAACATAATCTGCCTTTCCATGTTACATAGGAACCACGGGAACTGGAGCATGACCTCTGCCTTTCCTTAAGTAGTTAGCAAACACAAGACCTGCAGCCATTTACCTTCATATATATAGGGGACTGTAACATATGTATTAAATATCAAGAAAATTATTGTTAAGTCAAACGCAATTCATATACCAAGTACTGATGTCCGTTGTGTTCTTACTCATCTTGACAACAGCAAAGTTGTTGGATAAAATTTTACTAGTCCAAACATACTGAAAAAACAGCCATTCCTCTCACCGAACCGTTAACGTCTAATTTCAATAAATCACCACACTGTCGAGACTTCTTAAACAGGAGGTTGATTGATCGCCATATTTGTCTGTTAACGATACAGTCGCCAGCTCTCTGAAAATGAGATTTTGGGAGACTTACTTGCTGGTTATCTTATCGTAGTTTCTTTTCTTGTTGTGTCTATTTAAGCATTAAACAGCATTCTGTTCCGTGTATTAGGACCAAACCACGGAACAGAATGCAATTCTATGCTTATATTTATATTTTCGTTATTTTTATATTTTCATTTTTAAGTTCACAACATACTTTTAAATTAGAATTTCGTGGTGTTTGTTAAAGAGGATTTTTTGCTTTTCTGCTTCCTAGTGCGGAGGGGAATAGCAATCCGGTAGTTATTAGGACCCGCGAAGATATCACTACGCCTGTGTTATGGTCTCATAACACGAAACTGGCCTTTGTAGTGTTATAAAGTGGCAATACATTGGCAACACATATATTTTGATGTCTTTTCGTATTTCCCCCTGTGTGTAAAGACATGGTCTATTTTGGGAAAAGATGGGTTCGGTTACGGGTGATGTGAATGGCGTAAAAGATATTCTAAAAGGCATATTTACCAAAAGGTGAAATGATGTTATCAATGTACCAAAACTTCAGCGAGTCTTACAGTTACAGACTTGCTTTAAAAAACATTATTAGCCTAGGCGCAACGTTCTAGTAGTCAGTATGTGCTACTCATTATTAAATGACGTTTTACATATGTAAATTGTACCACAATTGATATCTGCTGTTGATGTTTCCGGCAACGATGCATGTGACTGTAATTATGAAACAGCAGATAACATTCTTTTTATAACTTATATGACAATTTAAGTAGATCTCGCCATCAATGGATGTCTAGTAGCTACCACCTGATTTGTGTAGGTGTTTGATTTTCTATTTTATATTACAGATTAGAGTTAAACCTTCCGGAACATTTTATGATTTGCGCTTTTATTACAACAGGATGTTGCAATAGATAGCTATATTTTTAGTGTAATGACTTCCTCTGCCGCTCAAAATACCTTGTCAACTGAAATCTATTGATCAAGCCGGGGGCCCATCCGGGGCACTGACAAGTACAGGTGGGAATTGGATGTTACTATATTTCCAAGTGTTTACCTGTTTAACTGTAAAATCATTAAAAATATCCTGAAGTGCGATGGTTCAAAAATATGTGTCACTTTGTATTTTTTTTTTTAATAAGCAAAATGGTTCAAAAGCGGGATTCAATCACAGGAATCAGATAAGATGTTTAAATTTTCTTTCGGTTTGTTTACTAGACATCTTTCACAAATTACACCAAAGAACTAAATACAACGACACACTCAGCTGTGCCTGGTAGTGTTCCAAAACCAAAATAAACATTTTTTTATAATAAATATAATTAAATTAATGTATTAAAGTATCAATCTATAGCTTCCCTTGCGTAGGCTCCCCTTAGAGGGACCTCACCAGTAGGGAATAGCCTAAGCTAGACAGTACTATTTTGTGTTTTACATTTTATCCTCTTTCCTTCGCTAGGATTAAGACACATTACACAGTTGTAAGCCTTAACCGCATTGTTGTATGGCTGTAACAGTATCACGACTAGTCGGTCAGCACCCATGTCACGGTGTGGTATAGGCTTTAACTTGTTATAACTATAGTGTTCATCAACTGATGTCTTACAATAATAATGTAAAGAAAGTGTGCATAAACTGCATAAATCGGAAACAGGTACAACATGCCATCGTTTAAATCCATCTAAGTAATGAAAGCTGCCTTATATTTGAAAACACGCGGACATATATAAAAATTATGGATCATCATTAAAGTATTGTGGGACTGGACGTACGATTCAGTATATTGTCACTTTAAGTTTTTATTTCCGTACCATTAAATGACAAAGCCAACGAGCAAATGTAAAATCGAAAACAAGTAGATATAAAATAGCCATATTTATTTGTTTAACGTCCTATTAACAGCTAGGTCATTTAAGGACGTGTCTCCATGCGTGAAGTGTATGCGTACTTGCGTGTGTATGCAGGAGACAGGGTATGTTGGCGTGCTTGCCTCCTTGTGATAGCGCGGATCTGATGCCGACTTTATAGTGTTATCTCACTGAAATGCCATGCCGAAGGCGAACGTTCAACATTCAAGCCAAAAGGGGGTGTTGCCACGCACGGCGCTAGGAAATAAAAGGTAGTTAGAAGTAGAAAGACAGATATAGATCTCAAATATTGCACTGAGCGCAGCAGATTTATTTTGGTCGCTTTTGTGTCCACAAATAGAGAACACAAAAGCAAGCCCCCAATTCTGCAGGGTTTCTCTCATTAGTCGCCTCCTACGATGTATGCAGTGTGTAATAACTTCAAAGTCCTTTCTTTGGATCATGCTCAGTGGCTTGTTTATTCATGGTGATGGCTCCTTACAACATGTGCGCGATCCCATAATACCCTAGTAGAGGAAGGGAGGAAAAGTCCCTCGATACTGAACTATGAATAAGCACTCTTCATAAGTACAATAAAGAATTATTATTCATTCAAGAAAAACAATAACGCAAGCACTTTCAACATTTAACTCGAAATATTTTTCAGAACATAGTCTTTGAATCTTTCCGGTTGTTTCATTTCACGAACTGGTCGAGTAGCTATAGGGACTATTGGTTGGTTTGTCCTTTGTCCTCTCACCTGAAGACTGACCTGTCAAACATCTCCCTGACTCTGATGTTTTTGACTGACTCAGAGTGATCTGTGTTGGTGGATTAGTTGTACCACTATGACTTCCGGTGTCACAGGGAATATCCTGTGCAGTTGATGATAAATCTGTGGACTCGAGCTCTACTGAAATATCTTCCAGAGATTTTCCCTCGGATGACTCGGCTGAATACCTCACCCGGACATGGTCAATGTGGCGTTTGATCACACGACCATCAGTTAACTATATCATACATGTATATGGCACTGGACCCGTTCGCGATACGATGGTTCCTTCCAAACATTTTTTCCCACTTGCGAAGTTTTTCACAAACACGTTATCCGATGGTAGGAACTGCCTTTCACTTGCATGTCGGTCATGATAGTCCTTTTGAATCTCCTGCTTTTTACCACTTTGCTCGTCAAACTAGGCTTGACAAGATCCAGTTTCGATCTTACACGACGTCCCATCAGTAACTCGCATGGTGCTATACCTGTTGCTGTTTTGGGCGTGATACGGTATGATAACAGGAAACGTGCTAACTTCTGTTCCAGTGTTCCCTCTGTTTGTTTTCGTAAACCGTCTTTCAGTAACTGCACGGCTCTCTCCGCCATACCATTTGAAGCTGGGTGAAATGGAGCACTGCCTATATGTCGAAATCCATTTTCGATCATGAATGTAGCAAACACCTGACTTGTGAAACATGCACCATTGTCACTCACAACTGTTTCGGGCAAGCCATGTTTCGCGAACGCGAAACGAAGTTTTTTTTCAATCGTCGATGTAGATGTCGATGTGTTCATGGGAAACACCTCTAGCCATTTAGAGTACGAGTCTATAAGCACCAGAAACATTTTCCCCATAAATGGCCCGGCATATATGGATCCTGGAGGAGGTTTCCTGTTGAACTGACACAGCTCACAACTTGTTATCTCCCTCTCAATGTCGTTATCTATGGAGGGCCACCAGACATACCCTCTGGCTAGACTTTTCAGGCGATTTGTCCCTTGATGCCCTTCATGCAAAGTGTATAGAATCTGTGCTTGTCCCTTGAGGGGAATAATGACCCGACTATCGCAAGCAGACATCCGTCCTCCACACTCAACTCAGTCCGGATGCTGTAGTATGGTTATCTGGGTATCAGTGTTCTTTGGGGGCCATCCAGATTTTACGTAGCTCGTGACCTTGGCAAGCAGTGGATCCTGCTGAGTCCATGACTTAACTGTTCCACTTTTACTGGTGAGTCCTCTAGCTGTTGCAGTACCATTTTAATATCTCCTGAAATTGGAGGTTTACTTGGTTTCTCCTGTTGGTACTAGCATCTCACTTATAGCTTTAACCTTTCCTAAGCTAAGAATACGCACTTAGACCGTTTCAGCCTAATTCCAGCTTGTGTAACTCTCCTCAAAACTTCACTGAAGTGTTCATCCCGATCACTTCCTGTGATAAGTAAGTCATCTACTCTAACCACATGCTGTAGGCCTTGAAGAAGATTTTCCATTGTCCTTTGGAAAATGCCTGGAGCAGAGGAAACTCCAAATGGGAGTCGGTTGTACCTATATAATCCTTTGTGAGTATTTATGGTGACATATTTCTAAGAGTCATCCTCAAGTTCAAGTTGCTGGTATGCTTGACTGAGATCAAGTTTTGTGAACTCTTCACCTCCACTTAGAGTAGTGTACAAGTCGTCAATTTTTGGTATAGGGTAATTGTCCAGCTTGGACACTGCATTAACCGTGACCTTATAATCACCACAAATCCTGATAGATTGGTCCTCTTTCACAATGGGTACAATTGGAGCTGCCCATTCCGAGAATTGAACTGGTTCAATAGTTCTTTTCCTCTCTAGTCGTCCTAATTCCTCCTCTACCTTTTCACGAATGGTATAGGGTACTGGCCTGGCTTTCAAATATTTGGGAGTATCTCCTGCGTCCACATATATATTGGCTTTGACCCCTTTCACAGTACCTAGGCCCTCCTTAAATGCCTCTGCATACTTGTCCAATACCATGTCTAGATCATCAGATATCCCTCCAGCTCTTGACTGATGCATTGTGCGAAAATTATTTGCCCAGTCTAGCCTCAGGTCTCGTAACCAATCTCTACCAATGAGGCTAGGGCCACTCCCATGTACTATTACAAGGGGTAAAGTTTTATCCTGTCCCTGATGCGACACATTTACCACACATCGTCCGAACACAGGCATTTTTTCTCCAGTGTATGTCTTTAACTTGTACCCTGATTGTTCTACCTGGATCTCAGCTCCCCTACTTCTCAGTTGATCTAGGGTGTCTTGGCTTATAACAGACAGTGATGCTCCGGTAACAGCAGGTGTATTCTTCTTCTTTGAGTGAAAATAGAAAAAAGAAATTTCATTTTTAAATTTCGTACATCTAACTGCCGATAGAAAATGGCCGATGGGTTAATTTGTGTTTTGGAAGGATTGGCGATGAAAAGCATTACTTGTTTATTTCTAAAACCAAACCAATATGTCGACTTCAAACATTGGATATTTCAAACTATCATTGTACATATCCAAATATCACAAAGATGGAAGAATTATTTTGAGTGCGTTATGCTCGTGTTATGTCACATTTAAATCTGGATGAAAGTTTGAATACTTAAATACTTTGATCAATTTTCTCACATATTGCTTTAATTCTATTCCTCGATGTTTACCTTTTTTGTACATAATTCTGTGTGACCTCCTGTTAATAACATAAACACACACAAAAAGTAAGGAAAACAACCTGAAATAACAAAAAATGTGCTTTTACTTTTTATTTTATTTTAACAAGGAATACCTTGACAAATCATAAATTGAACAAATACAGAAGCATTTCACAACACACTGTTACATAAAAAATATGTTCCAACCAAACGTACGGAGTACATTATCTACCTGACCAGCGTTCAGCCATATACAGTTTCTATATATATATATATGTAACTACCAAGAGACTATTTGTATTTGTTTCTTATTTATAACTAGATATATATTATCTGATATATATACTACCATAAAGTATTCAACACTTGCGTAACATATGCTGAATAAGATGACTCAATGAGATATCATTGGTTAAAATCCATGCAACTGTGTTATATAATGGGTATGTTTGAGTAAATTGCAAATATGTAAATATGTATAGTGATAGTTTCTCAAATCTAAACTGACTGGACATTGCTTTCGGAAGAAACATCTGTATGTTGTAATAGCAATTACTAAATTATATAGGTACAATACCACGTGTCGTACCTTGATCTGTCACGATACAAGGTGGTGGGCAATGCTGGAGGATTTCTCAGTCCAAGATGTTCGTCGTAACCTTGATGGCCAAAGATATATCTTTAATGGTAGGGTTCATATGATAATGATAATAATAATTCGAGGTTCTTATATACCGCTTTATCACAACCTAGTTCGTAGGTCATCTCAAAGCGGTTCACAAATTATTATCCGTGGTTATAGGGCCTTTGCAATTAGCCAATAGCTTTCTCAACTCACGGGGGAGTATACTGCCGGTGCTGCCATTTCAGCGCTCGCAGCTAGCATTCTACAATTTTAGCACTGCCCAACCAAGTACTCATTTACAGCTGAGTAGACTGGAACAAGCGGAGTAAAGTATCTTGCTCAAAGATACAACACAGTGCCGTGCCGTGCCGTGCCGTGCCGTGACCCGAACCCTTCGGTCACGAGCCTGACGTCCTACCACTAGACTACCTTGTCTCCTTATTAGTCATTACTCCCCTTATTTTTGAAATCCACATCATAACGGAGTTTTGTTGCCCTCCCCTTCCAACAGTAGTTTAGATCTATTTCGTTTCCACCTTTTTGGCTTCCAGCATCATCGACGAGTCCTAGAAGGACGAAACAGCTGTATGATGCAATTCATTTTTGGCATTCTGTATAAATTACCAAATGGTATAGGTGTTACCACATGTGTTTGTTTACCTTTATCTTTTGTTCGCCCAAGGGAGAAAGACAAAGGGTTCTGTCCCCAGACCGGGACATACCAAAGACCTTAAAAATGGTAGTTGTTATTCCCTGCTTATATGTGCGTATTTTAATGATATAGTGATGGTATTTGGAATAAGTGACACGCTATCAAAGTAAATATGCTTTTACTATCAGGTTAAATAGGACGGTATACAGTATCCATAGGAAAGTAATGTTGTTAAAAGCAGTTAACTTTAGTAGCTTTTTTATCGTGACCATTATCCCATCCAGGTACCAATTTTTCGAAACAGGATTTGTTGATTCTTTATATAAACAGAAGGGCATGTCTTAGTTTTTAGTTAGTCGTCTATATAAACCTCAAATTTTTATTCCATATTGATGGTTATTTTGATGAGCTCATGAGTTTAGTTCGAAAATAAAGCATAAACAATAACACACAAATCAGTTTATTTGTTGCTTATTTTTCGGTTCTTAAGGCCGTTCACTTTGTTAAAATATTAAGCAACACATGTATTGCATTATATTTCATACAACTGACATAATTAAGCGACAAGCCTCCTAAACTTTGTTTAAACATATTTTATTGATCAAAGATACAAAGGGATTGGACAACTTATTTCAAACTAACTCATTAACTTACCGTAATATACGTAATCTAAACCAAATCTGTAGGAAAAACGGCGAAACTTCAAAATAAGTTGATAAAAGCGTGCGAACTATTTAACATATAGGAAATCAGTTTCTAATAGGAAATCAGTTTCTAATAGGAAATCAGTTTCTAATAGGAAATCAGTTTCTAATAGGAAATCAGTTTCTAATAGGAAATCTAATAGGAAATCAGTTTCTAAAGCATGGTATGAGATAAATAGAAGAGCGTATCAAGCTCGCTGTCATGTTGACTAAGGTACGACCTTGCATGCTCAGACACAACTCTCTACGTTTCAAATATTTTTTTTTATTAACTTCTAATTTCGATTTTTTCTATTATAATAGACCGAAGAAAGTGGAGACTTCTCCCGTGAGGGATTTGTCTGAACAGGCTGAAGTGTACTGTTCTAGCTAATTTAAGTGACACTGAATTGGTACTAATGAACACTTATTTCTATATCCATTGACACTTTCAACAGTAAAATGGTTGCAACGTTAAAATTATAGTTCAATTTTGTGCAGACTTGTGTTATCGCCTGAAAATGGCCACAAGGCTTTGATCCACTGTAATTTCCTTGGGGTTTTTTCTAGTCTGCATATGTATTTGATTAAAAATTACCTTTTTATTAATGTTTCAATAGATCGTATTAATGGTGATGTAACATTAACAAATTACACACTTAATATCGTACGGATGATTAAATGTCCAAAGCCTACGGGGAACTAACCAGGATGTTCCATAGTCAGGTAAAATAAGTGGGTTCACTGTAGGTCTAACACCCACACTGTGTATAGTCTCCTTAAATAACAGTTTCAACAGCCAATTGAAATGTGTTTGGTACATCCGCGTGGCAACAGATTTAGTCAATTACAACTTCATAATGTAATATCCTGTGACCTCCTATGTTTTTGTAATAATTACTGGATGAATAAAATCATTTACTGGATGAATGAACCATTTGCTAACCGGAGTGGTAGATCCGTTAATGTGTGCAGTGATATATGTCTCTATTACACACTAATAACCACCAACACGTAGGTGTACAAGGAAACACACCTGGAAACAAATAAACACCATAGCGTCAATACACGGGGAAATAGATATAAAGATTACACTAATATTCAAGGAGACGAGTTGATACCATAGCGTTCCTTCCAACAAATAAATAGCATAACATCAACAAAGAAACGAATAAGAAACAATAGAGCGTCAACAAACAAGCAAAAACACACGTATAATGAGGTTAACACTTAAAGAGTGTATACCATAACGTCAGCACAGTGTTTAAACCAATGTAAAACATAGCGTTATCGCATAAGGACAACTGTATGCCAAGCGTTATCACATAAGGAAAACGGTATGCCATATACTAGCACGATCATACAGATGTGAAGATATATCTTTTGGGACTGACCAATCAGAGTGGTACTTTCTATTCATCTTATGTAAAACAGTTTTAGATGATGATATGCTTCGCAAGCTTCCGGAGCGTTTCAATGTAATCTTGTAACATATTTTACAAAATACTACATAATCATCATCATTTATCAATATAATGACAGGGATCGAAGAAGACTTGTAGTCTCGTAATAATGTTACCAGTGCTTGTCAAAATTGTACTAATTATTTCTAAACGGCTCTACAGTAATATCCTGTTTTTAAAATCCATTTCCCTCTTAAATAAATGCTGTATTTCATTCCAGGGTCCTCCCGGGGTTTTCTACCTAAATGGTATATCTAAATTAAGGAAATGATCATCATCCTTAATTGATTTTTCTTTTAAGATATTTGATGTCTATCATGGCTGATGACTTTTCGAGATGTCTAAGTAAGGTGGCGGCCTGCATACTTTCCTTGATTTTGATTTCTGCGGTTCATAAACACGATCTTTGTTTCCCCTCCTTCCTCATCTACAAAATGCGAACACCAGCATAATACCGTTCCTGTTAAAGTTCATTGGAGCAAGATGGCGATGTTTTGATTTTCAATACAACAACACATGGAGGTAGTAATGCGACATCCAGGACTATGACAACCAGGAAAAACCATATCGATATACTAAACTATCGGCCATGTATTCTTGTCTCAACCCACTCTGACATTGATTAGGACAAAACACACAGCCAATTGTGCGCCAGAACATATTTTTTGGATCGCGCTATATGCACAAACCTACCAAATGGAAATATTAGATTACATTTTCTATAAGTAATTTATCATTTGTCAAATATGACGCATCATCCTCCACTTTGAATAGCCTTACAAGTCCAGTGAACAAGGTTTTTGGGGAGCTGTTCCGGCAATACAATTTTATTTCCGAAATTCTCAAGATACAATATATAGAATGTAATTTGGTGGCTAATCTTTTTTTCTTCAAATAAACATTTGTGTTGAATGCTAATTTTTAATTGCCATGCCGCAATGGAATTAACGTTTTCAATATCCATGTTAATTTTAGGAATTTCATGATACCGTTAATTATATACAATCAATGTCGGTCTACTGAATTGTAAAGGGTTCGTCATGGATCCGGATGCATTAACTAAATCAGTTACATTTTAAAATGAGTTGAGCATGACCATGGGTTCAAAATCATAATATATTATAAATATCTTTTCCAGGAATTATTCTTGAATTTAAAGTGAATATTGAAACACAATTCATTTATGTCCTGAAGACTCATGTGTCGAATTTGTTAACCAAACAGAAAAACAGCAGTTCTAAAATAGCAGTTTTTTAAGGCCAGATGTAATTTACGGCAAAAATATATGATCACATTAGCTCTGAAGTACAGTAGTTTTAAGTATTTGTTTCCTGCTTTTACTGTTACAAGGCTTAATAGCATACGAACGAAAATAGTATTTTTATTTGGTATTTCTCGTCATCACGACTGTTGTAGAATGTATTAAGGTCATGCCATATATTGTTTTGGTAAAGAACGAGCTTATATTAAACCGAATATTGTGAAATACCTAAGCGACGATGTGCATAGCGATTACAATCGTTAACAAAAGTTATATTTGTTCTTTTAAAATACGAAAAGAACAGTTTGAAAAGTGAAAAATGTCTTACTGTTCTTACTTTTACGAGAATTTCTAACGACAGGTACATGTTCAAACAGACCTTTTTAAATCTAACAATTATCATTTGAACTGATTATTTTTGTGATAATATATTAGTTCAGGACTTCTTGAATACTTATAAAAATTACCATAAGGTTTTAAATCTTTTGCAAAGTGAAATATTGCAAAAATACTAAATGAAACCATCCTTAACATAAACTAATTGCTATGTTTAAAAAACGCGATAGCTACACACTTGTATTCATTTTTCCCCATTACTGGGCTTCAAATATAATACAGTTCTACCAACACTAATTTGTACCAATATAATGATATACAGATGTATAAAGTGGAATTTTCTTTATCACACACGCTCGCGATCGACTGCAAGCCTTAGTGCCATTCAATTAAATCAATTACTTAAACCTTAACTCAAAAATATGGTTTTAACCTTACTGCAATAAAAGATTTAAATGTATTTGTCGCCAAAAACCTCTACACGTAATGTTCTGTAATCAATTGGTCATAAAACTATGTTAGAGCGTATGGATACAGCTGGCTTGTGGGACATTATGTGTCTGATATTGTAGATATAGGATATATATAGACCAGAGTTTCTATACCGTGTAGCTAGGTTAATGTGAACATTTGGACTGTTCACCTGAAGGGAAGACGTTCACCGATACTTCAATAGTATTTGTAACGACTGATCAACGACGTATCAAGTGTTTTAAGAGGAGGTAAGCTACAGCACACGAATAATCTATTTCTTATCAGATACCCAGGTAAATAGAAAACTGATTTATTTAAGGTAAACACCGCCCGTGTTGTGGGTTATGGATGAAGCAACATGGTCTTGTGTACAGTTTTATTAACTTACCATAATTTGTGTTAGTTGTTGTTGGTCTTTTTTCGTTTTTGTTTTCATTTTTGGTTTTATCTGCTCCAGTCTTTGTTTAAAATTCAATTGTAACCTCTTGATCGTGTTTGCTTTTCACTTCATTGAATTTGAAGCATTTGGTTAATTTTAATACAGACTGGCTTGTGATAAAAAAAAAAAGTGGTACTAACAATGCGAACAGATGTAAATGAAAATCGAGTCTCTTTGTTCAAAGTTTGTATACCACTGATTTTGGATGGGGGTTCTGGACAAAAAATGTATTACAGGACACATGACATATTGAACATCTTCTTTAACTTTACATCAACATCTACACAATGGCTCCATCCTTTCAACACAAATCAAACTGATCGCGACAATGTCAGTTCGGAAGATCTTGTCATAAAATCCAAAGAGGGGTGCCATGACCAAGGCAGTCCATGGTTTCTTGTCATCAAAGACAAAGAGGGGTTCCATGACCGAGGCAGTCCATGGTATCTTGTCATCAAAGACAAAGAGGGGTTCCATGACCAAGGCAGTCCATGGTATCTTGTCATCAAAGTCAAAGAGGTACCACGACCGAGTCAGTCCATGGTATCTTGTCATCAAAGACAAAGAGGGGTTCCATGACCGAGGCAGTCCATGGTATCTTGTCATCAAAGACAAGGAGGGGTTCCACGACCAAGCCAGTCCATGGTTTCTTGTCATAAAAGACAAAGAGGGGTTCCACGCCCAAGGCAGTCCATGGTTTCTTGGCATCAAAGTCAGAGAGGTACCACGACCGAGTCAGTCCATGGTATCTTGTCATCAAAGACAAAGAGGGGTTCCATGACCAAGGCAGTCCATGGTTTCTTGTCATCAAAGTCAGAGAGGTACCACGACCGAGTCAGTCCATGGTATCTTGTCATCAAAGAAAAAGAGGGGTTCCATGACCAAGGCAGTCCATGGTATCTTGTCATCAAAGACAAAGAGGGGTTCCATGACCAAGTCAGTTCATGGTATCTTGTCATAAAAGACAAGGAGGGATTCCACGACCAAGGCAGTCCATGGTTTCTTGTCATCAAAGACAAAGAGGGGTTCCATGACCAAGTCAGTTCATGGTTTCTTGTCATCAAAGACAAAGAGGGGTTCCACGACCAAGTCAGTTCATGGTATCTTGTCATCAAAGACAAGGAGGGGTTCCACGACCAAGTCAGTTCATGGTATCTTGTCATCAAAGACAAAGAGGGGTTCCATGACCAAGTCAGTTCATGGTTCTTATCATCAAAGACAAAGAGGGGTTCCACGACCAAGTCAGTTCATGGTATCTTGTCATCAAAGACAAGGAGGGGTTCCACGACCAAGTCAGTTCATGGTATCTTGTCATCAAAGACAAAGAGGGGTTCCATGACCAAGTCAGTTCATGGTTCTTATCATCAAAGACAAAGAGGGGTTCCACGACCAAGTCAGTTCATGGTATCTTGTCATCAAAGACAAAGAGGGGTTCCACGACCAAGTCAGTTCCGAGCTTTCTTGTTATCAGATCCAGAGAGGGTAGCTCAACCTGACTGATACGCATTCTGATTTTATCTCAGAGAGAGGGATGACCCAGCTGGGCTAGCAACCTGTCGAGGTCTCTTGTACTTAGTCCCAGTTTGAGTTCACGGCTGGTTTTCTTGTTTGTTTTATCAAAGTCGCCTGATAGTATGTGTTTAATGTAATATATATTTTTTTGGATGAAAGGAATAATGTAAAATTCATAACAGTAATCGTCGGGATAATGTCTAAAGACGCGCTTTTCTTGTAAGTAGATGAGGCCTGATTTAAAACATGATAAACTTGATTGTCGGAGGTAAACAATGCACCGTGTACAGTAAACAACTACGCTGATTTATTTCTATTAATGAGAGGAAATCTATGTGGTTAGGTCAGTCACTATAGAAACATGTAGTAATGAGAGGAAATTTGTGTGGTTATGTCAGTCACTATAGAAACATGTAAAGAAGGGGAATCTGTGTGGTTAGGTCAGTCCCTATAGAAACATGTAATGAGAGGAAATCTGTGTGGTTAGGTCAGTCTCTGTATAAACATGTAATGAGAGGAAATCTGTGTGGTTAGGTCAGTCACTATAGAAACATGTAATGAGAGGAAATCTGTGTGGTAAGGTCAGTCACTATAGAAACATGTAATGAGAGGAAATTTGTGTGGTTAGGTCAGTCACTATAGAAACATGTAATGAGAAGAAATCTGTGTGGTTAGGTCAGTCACTATAGAAACATGTAAAGAAGGGGAATCTGTGTGGTTAGGTCAGTCACTATAGAAACATGTAATGAGAGGAAATCTATGTAGGTAGGTCAGTCACTATAGAAACATGTAATGAGAAGAAATCTGTGTGGTTAGGTCAGTCACTATAGAAACATGTAATGAGAGGAGATCTATGTGGTTAGGTCAGTCACTATAGAAACAAGTAATGAGAGGAAATCTATGTGGTTAGGTCAGTCACTATAGAAACATGTAATGAGAGGAAATCTGTGTGGTTAGGTCAGTCACTATAGAAACATGTAATGAGAGGAAATCTGTGTGGTTAGGTCAGTCACTATAGAAACATGTAATGAGAGGAAATCTGTGTGGTTAGGTCAGTCACTATAGAAACATGTAATGAGAGGAAATCTGTGTGGTTAGGTCAGTCACTATAGAAACATGTAATGAGAGGAAATCTGTGTGGTTAGGTCAGTCACTATAGAAACAAGTAATGAGAGGAAATCTATGTGGTTAGGTCAGTCACTATAGAAACATGTAATGAGAGGGAATCTGTGTAATTAGTTCAGTCAATATAGAAACACGTAATGAGAGGAAATCTATGTGGTTAGGTCAGTCACTATAGAAACAAGTAATAAGAGGGAATCTGTATGATTAGGTCAGTCACTATAGAAACAAGTAATGAGAAGAAATCTATATGGTTAGGTCAGTCACTATAGAAACATGTAATGAGAGGAAATCTGTGTGATTAGTTCAGTCAATATAGAAACATGTAATGAGAGGAAATCTATGTAATTAGGTCAGTCACTATAGAAACAAGTAATAAGAGGGAATCTGTGTGATTAGGTCAGTCACTATAGAAACAAGTAATAAGAGGGAATCTGTGTGATTAGGTCAGTCACTATAGAAACAAGTAATGAGAGGAAATCTATGTGGTAAGGTCAATCACTATAGAAACAAGTAATAAGAGGGAATCTGTGTGATTAGGTCAGTCACTATAGAAACAAGTAATGAGAAGAAATCTATATGGTTAGGTCAGTCACTATAGAAACATGTAATGAGAGGAAATCTATGTGGTTAGGTCAGTCACTATAGAAACATGTTATGAGAAGAAATCTGTGTGGTTAGGTCAGTCAATATAGAAACATGTAATGAGAGGAAATCTATGTGGTTAGGTCAGTCAATATAGAAACATGTAATGAGAGGGAATCGATGTGGTTAGGTCAGTCACTATAGAAACATGTAACGAGAGGAAATCTGTGTGGTTAGGTCAGTCACTATAGAAACAAGTAATGAGAAGAAATCTGTGTGATTAGGTCAGTCACTATAGAAACATGTAATGAGAGGAAATCTGTGTGGTTAGGTCAGTCAATATAGAAACATGTAATGAGAGGGAATCGATGTGGTTAGGTCAGTCACTATAGAAACAAGTAATGAGAAGAAATCTGTGTGATTAGGTCAGTCACTATAGAAACATGTAATGAGAGGAAATCTGTGTGCTTAGGTCAGTCCCTATAGAAACATGTAATGAGAGGGAATCGATGTGGTTAGGTCAGTCACTATAGAAACATGTAATGAGAGGGAATCTGTGTGGTAAGGTCAGTCACTAAAGAAGATTTCCTCCAGCCATACATATTAATTGTCATTGATGTAAATAATTAATTGGTTACTTAATTAATTACACTTGCATCTCTCCATGCCGAGTGCTTTACTTTTAATGTAACGTCTAGGCGATTTAATGGGCTCTATTTTTTCTGTATAAATAGTTGTATTACACATATCCAATTACATATATACGATACGCCAGTCACAAATGTGGCACGGTACCATGTCCAGATTAAAATTAAATATAAATTATACTACATGTATACATACCTATTTTCCTACGAAGAGATAACTATAGTTGTATAGATAGTTTTAATGAAACGTGACAAAATGAAGAAAATGTATGAGATAAATATAGATATGAGAAATTTTTACATATTCCTGTTCTGACGTTCCTTTATTAGCATTGTTAAATATTTACCGACCGACCTTGTGTCGGGAATATGGTAAGATAAGCCTGTTACCCATAATAAAGTAAAATAAATATTGAGGTTTAGCTCACACGAACACAGGTGTATAATGAAGGTATTTCGTTACTGTCCTATACACAGACACAAGGACGTGTATACCCACGGGCACCGTTGGTGTTCAATTCGTGTATAGCGTTGCTATGGTGACTGAAGGGAGATAATTGATAAACCCCTGGGCGGTATACGATTGCGTATATGACTTGCACATATCATGATACTGGTATTGCTTCCTTGATTTATCACATGTGGGAGGATAAAGCATATTCATTTTTTGTACCATATAGTGAAAGGAAAACGGATCTAATGATTTATAATTTACCCAATCATGTACCTGTGTATTTGTTATCACTTGATCTTAAAATATATATAACCTCTTATTTCCCACACGTGATAAAGTTTTGGTAATATCTCGTAGCCTAAAGTTATATCGTTATAAAGAGTTTACTAGCAACTTTCAGCTGATTATATTAAAACAACAACATATAATCTTGTTATTATAAGTTCGTTACGTCGATGATCGGTTTTCTTACTTTTCTGTTCAAAACAAAACATGCCAGCACACACATAAAAGGACGAAATGGTCAAAAGTACAGTAAATAAACAAACTGAATTGTATAGGGGGGATACCTTACTACGTATTTCCGGTGATTATTGTAAGGTTCATAAAACCATTACTTATAGTAATGATAAATGGTTTATGCCTTCTTGTTCCAGCCATGTATGATGAAATAGATATTTCCTTTTCATTAGGAATCATTTGTTTTCCCCTGTCAATCATTTCATACTGGCATCGCCCTCGATGAACATGGCAAATATAAGAAACAAAAAATAAATCTATAAACTGCTATTCAGCTAGCACTATGCGTGTTTTTCTTCCCTTTTTTATGGTCACGCTATCGTTGGGTGGATTTGTTTTCCAAATCAGTCGATTTTATTAGAAATGTTATATTTTCGGTGATTTTCTCAATAAAGCAAACACGATGTTAAAACAAAATCGTCAATATCCATAACACCATATACTCAATACTAGCTTTTACGAGTTTTTAGAAATTGTAACTGATTAAAGTTGTTGTTTGTTATAACCTCAAAGATATGTATGTATTTAAAGTAGTATTGTTATTAATAGACTTATTTTTTTAATCGAAGGGATTTTAGGTAAGGTGATTAATTTTTGTTCGTGCGAATCAAAACCTGGGAGCCTGAAGTTGGTTCCTAGTTCCTAGTTCCTAGTTCCTTTTAAGGTAAACGGAACTAGGAACCAGCCCCTAGTTCCGCTTAAGGTAAACGGAACTGGGAACCAGTCCCTAGTTCCGTTTAAGGTAAACGGATCTGGGAACCAGACCCTAGTTCCGTTTAAGGTAAACGGATCTGGGAACCAGACCCTAGTTCCGTTTAAGGTAAACGGATCTGGGAACCAGACCGGGGTCCGTATAGTAAACGTTATTTTTTTTGGTAATTCTTTCCCTGTCTATTTCGCAAAACGGAAGGTCAAAGGCCCGTAGTTATATCTGAATCAAGGACAGGAATCAGTGTCATACTCAAGTTACGTTTTTCCTTAAACGGAACTGGGAACCAGACCCCAGTTCCGTATAGGAAACGTATATGTTTTTTGTAATTCTTTCCCTGTCTACCTCGAAAAACGAAAGGTCAAAGGCGCGTAGTTATATCTGGATCAGGTTTATGAATGGAATCCACAACCTTTCACACGAAAATTAAGACCTCCGTAGCCTCTATAAAGTAATTGGTCTTACTCAAGGACAGGAATCAGTGTCATACTCAAGTTACGTTTTTCCTTAAACGGAACTGGGAACCAGACCCCAGTTCCGTATAGTAAACGTATATGTTTTTTGTAATTCTTTCCCTGTCTATCTTGCAAAACGAAAGTTCAAAGGTGATGGTTATAACTCAATCCAGTTCAGGAATCGAACCCACAACCTTTCACACGAAAATTAAGACCACCATAGGCTCTATAAAGTAACTGGTATTATACGGAACTGAG
>NW_018404262.1:264630-266723 GCF_002113885.1 Mizuhopecten yessoensis | reverse complement strand
GGCGCGGCGTCCATCGTCCGGCGTCCGGCAACTTTTCCTAAAAATCGCTATTTGTCATAAACGACTGAGCAGATTTTGACCAAATTTGGTCAGTAGCATCCTGAGGGAAAGGGGAACAAATTTAAGGGGAAACATAGCAAATTCTCTAAAATCTTCTTTTTCTGTATGAATGAAAGTATTTGTTCCATATTTAGTCTGAAGCATCCTTGGGTGAAGGGGAACCAATTTTGTTTAAACGGTTGGTGTGGCCCCCTAGGGGCCTGAGGGGCGGGGCCAAAAGTGGGCAATTTGACTATATTGAATTAAGCGACTTGTTCTCTGGAACTAAAAAATGGATATCAACCATATTTGACTGGAAGCATCCCTCTGTAGTGGAGATTCAAAATTGTACAAATGGTTTGGTTGAGCCCTAGGGGGCTGAGGGGCGGGGCCAAAAGTGGGCAATATGGCTATATTGCTACAAAAAACTTCTTCTATAGAAGTATACACTGGATATCAACCATATTTGACTGGCAGCGTTCCTAGGTTATGGGGATTCAAAATTGTACAAATAGTTGGGCTGACCCCCCAGGGGGCTGAGGGGCGGGGCCAAAAGGGGGCAATATAGCTATATTGCTATAAACGATCTCTTCTGTAGAATTATGCCGTGGATATTGATCATATTTGGTCAGAAGCATTCATGGGAGGCAGGGATTCAAAATTGTACAAATTGTGGGTCTTGCCCCACCCTTTGAGACATAGTCCCTGGGTCATAACTTTGAAACGGTTGAGATCCCCACCCCAAAACTATATAAACAAATGCTTGGCATAAAGAGACAAAAGCAGTCATGGTATTAGAATAGACTCTGGGGTCTGACCGAACCCCTAGGGACCTAGTTTCTAAGTCACAGCTTGGACACAGTTGAGAGCCCCATCCTATAACCATGCATATATACAATTGCTGAGTATAAAGAGATGAATGCACATATGCTTCCAGGATGGCCTTGGGATTTTCCCCACCCTTGGTGACTTAACCCCTGGGTCATTACTTCGAAATGGTTAAGATCACATCCCCAAAACTATATATACAATTGTTTGGCATAAGGAGACGAATGGAGTCATGATATTAGAATTGATCCTTGGGTCTGGCCACAACCCTAACTTTCTAGTTTCTGAGTCACAGCTTGGATACATTTGAGATCCCCACCCCATAACCATACATTAAATTGCTGGGCATGAAAAATCTAATAAAGACATACTACAAGAATTGGCATTGGGGCCTGGCATTCTCCCTTGGATCTCATTTGGAGAATATTTTGCCATGATTGCTTAGATATCAAGGTGAGCGTTACAGGCCCTCTGGACCTCTTGTTTTTAATTNGTGTTCCATATTTAGTCTGAATCATCCTTAGGGAAAGGGGAACCAATTTTGTTTAAACGGTTGGTGTGGCCCCCTAGGGGCCTGAGGGGCGGGGCCAAAANGATACGGAACTGAGATTCAAACTCCAGTTACGTTTTTTTTCAATCTAATTAAAATTATATCTTCACCTCGCTCCCGTTTACTGATATGTCGCGTTGAAGATCTAACAACATCCCGTAGAGGGTCACGTCAGAGGTCAACATGAATACATTATCGTATTTATAACAAGCCAATCAAAACGCGACATAACGCTTTCTTTAAACCAATCAGAAAGCAGGACCTGTAGCATCTCGTAGCCCAAAATCCACTTTTTCGTCTGGTCCAGTGATAGTTTGAATATTGCGAAGCCTGTCATTGGTTAATTTTAGTTTCAGGTTGTTAAACTTTTAAACGACAACATCACCAGAAGAGGAAGTCTCTCTTATTTCAAAGCAAAATCCACAAATTGTACAAACGTTGTCTTGTAGATAGACACGGCGTGGTGTCATGGGCGCCGCCATTTTCGATGCTCATTTGACACCTCTCGGTCTTTTATCATAGCAAGTGTGTTCCGAAATCATTACATCATCACTTACAGAAATGCGTAAGCTCTCATCTGATTGGTTAATGCAAAGGTCGCCTGAACATGACCCTCTACGGGATGTTGTTAGATCTTCAACGCGACATATCAGTAAACGGGAGCGATGTGAAGATA